>NC_089786.1:13888508-13911008 GCF_040412425.1 Macrobrachium rosenbergii | reverse complement strand
GATATGATTCAGGATGAGCAAATGGCTGTTCCGATCGAATGAGGTTCAAATGAAAATGTCTAAAATTCTCTCTTATTACGCTGATTTTCTCCGATAGTAAAATTTGATAAAATATATGAATATCTGTGAAAAATTTTTAAATGGAAAATTAATTTCATAATGAAGTAAATACCATTTTAATACATCAAATTATTTTTCAGTAATTTCAGTGCTAGTTTTCATTAAGTGCACGTGAACTGAATAATGAGTACGTGATCGCGATAAATGACGAAAGGCATAAGGAAGTTGAAAAACATAAATAATATTTTTAATTACTAGCAACGATAGAAAGGCTACAGGTTATTTTTTATTACCGAACTTTCGTTATTTATCGTTCCTGACCCTTTGTCCATAAGTAACATTTGTAGCTGAATAAATATTTATAGCATAATAGCCAAGAGAGTGGCCATTTATAAGGAGGTTAGCAACCTCATCCCCCCAATAGGAGGGTAGAGTGCCGTCACTGCACTTCATGCGGTGTACTGTATATTGCTATAGGTTCTTTGTTGCGTCCCTTCGGCCCATATATGCAACCCCTTTCATTCCTATTATTGTACCTTCGTTTATATTCTCTTTCTTCCATCTTACTTTCCAACCTCTTATAACGATTGATTCATAGTGCAATTGCTAGGTTTTCCTCTTGTTACACCTTTCAAACCTTACTCAATGTTATGTTTATGCGCTGAATGACCTTTGGTCCTCAGAGCTCCTTGGCACTTCCAATTTTCTTGTCAAGAACCCTTGTCCTAAAAATCATAGATCAAATTTGAAAACCCCAGACCGTGGGGTCTGCTCCCAAAAGTAACGGGGTCTCAGTGAGGCACAAAAGTTAAGAGGGCCATTGAGGGAAATGCATTAGATCTGCTTTCATGTTTCGTTTAGAATATCATATTTCTAAGTGGCTTTATAGTTAATTAACTTGTTAATCATTACAACATTTTTATATGGGTTAATTATGCAAAGTACATCACGGAAGAAATTGGAAACTACTGATTAAGAAGCCTAATTAACTTCTGTGACAAATTGTAAACGAAATAATCAGGGACACTGCCATCATGCTTGAAAAAAGTTGACATTGATTCCCAAGTAACGATGTGTAATTGATCAGAAAATGAAAATGATTAACATTAATATGTTGAAGCAAGAAATTCATGAAAGATCAAGTTGGCCTAATATTTAAGATGGAACCCTAATTGAAGGTCAAATAAAAAAATTTCTAGGGAAATTGGACTGTTTTTGGCAGATGTTGGAAGTGGCAGTTTATGTGCATTATCCACTTTTGTGAAAACTGAATCACATAACAGTCGAAAGCTGGCAGCAAATGAGACCTCATCCAGAAATTAGATACGTAATCCAGGGTTTGCAATATCTACATTTTTTTCTAATGCAAGGACAGCGGGATAGGCAATCAAATGACCTTATGTACCTCAGGCCCGATTGGAATAAGGAAAAAGAGAGGGGTAAGGAAGAGGCCAGAGGAAAAGATCGTTATTTATTTCTTTTTATGTTAATTGATCAGGAAACTACTTAGGTGAAAGCAACCAAACTCTTCTTATGATCATGCCTGTAACAAAAGCTTATGGAGAAAACGGTGAGAGGGAGATGTTTAACTCAAAAGGGAGATCATAGAGAACGTGGAAAACGAAAAGCAGGGGACACGTTCAAAAATTTTGTTTAACTTATGTGAAAGAAACAGTCACCGAACACATTGCTGTGATGGAAAAATTGTATATATTCATAACACTGTAACGTAGAATTCAGTCAGAAAAAATTGTCGTTAATTATGCTGGAAAGAAACTCGGAAATCTGCCCAGCTCATGCATTATTCACGACGAGAAATACACCATCCACAGGCGATAAACTCTCCCATTAGGGATAGCAGATAGGCTTTTGATTATTATGTTTATCTGTAACGGCCTCCGGTTAGATTTTCATCTCTCGCACTATGAATATCTCATGCATTCTCTCTGGGGAATAATAATAAGTGACGTTAATGATTCTGAGCAGAAAGAACACAGAGATTCAGGCTGGCAGAGAGAGAGAGAGAGAGAGAGAGAAGTTGGTTGGTTTAGATTAAGCCAGCCTTGTGTCAGCACAGACCTTACTCGAAGGCTGCCCATATTAGTGGAAAATTATTAAACGTAATAAGAGGGCTGGTTTAGACCTCTGGACTTCGCCCAGCCAAAACACACACACACAGATGATTGTTTGGGAGAATTATTAGAGGGAATAAGATAACTGGTTTAGACCTCTGGACTTCGTCCAGCCAACAGAGAGAGAGAGAGAGAGAGAGAGAGAGAGAGAGAGAGAGAGAGAGAGAGAGGGGTGACTGATTTGATTGATTTGTTTATTTAAAAACTGGCGTTACAACACCTAGGTTATTTGGCCCTATGGACTCCACCCAACCAGCAGGAGAGAGAGAGAGAGAGAGAGAGAGAGAGAGAGAGAGAGAGAGAGAGAGAGAGAGAGAGAGAGATGATTGACTGATTTATGTCTTTTAAAAACTAGCGTCACAAACCTAGTTTATTGATGCAGAGAGAGAGAGAGAGATATATGTCAGCACAGGCTCTTGCTCAAAGGCAGACCGTAATAAATGGAAGTGGTTAGGGGGAATAATAGGATTAATTTGGCCCCTCTGGACTCCGCCCAGCCAGCAGGGAAGCGAGAGAGAGAGAGAGAAGTAACTCACAGCAAACAACGAACGACAATCGGACCCACACCTTTCATAGATTTCTTGTCATTTCGAGTGGCTTTCTATTGATCCAAATCTATCCCTTCTTCTTCACAGACGAGAGGATCTTTTCCTCTTCTCGCCTCGTCTCTCCTGATTCTGCACTCACAACTCCTGCAGATTTTTCTTGGGCTAGAAATTGCTCCTGGCAAATATTGCCTTTGTTAGATTTTCGTCTCTTTTTATCGCGTTTTTTTCCGTTCGAGTTTTCGTATGACGTTTCCCCTTCGCCATGATTTTTGTTTGGGGAATGGCGTTGGGGTGTCATGACCTCTTTCAATTTTGCAAATTTTGTCGTACAGTACTTCGTCTTTACTTCTGGATTTCATATTTTTTTCTGTATTTTCTTCCCTTCCTCCTGTTTCTTTGTTGCTTTGATTTTCAGTAAATATAATTTTTGCTTGCATTCAGTTTCACTGTTCTCATATATTTTTCGGAGTTTTTTCGGGAGGCGGAGGTGTTTGTTTGTATGCAAATTGTATTTTGGAACGATTGCTGCCGATATGTTCATGAAGCTTTACTTGACAAGTTCACATATTTTTCCTTTACATGTTGTATATTACAGCTTAAAATTAATTTTCACTTTGCTTCCAAGGATGGTCTCCTAATCGGTCTGATTTTCTGCTAATATAAGTCATTGATGTCTTCTATCCGGCGTCGACGACCATTGTTTTTGTAACACCACCTTTATTGAAGTGAATGAATCAGCGATGCACATTTTCCTCTCTCTTTATTGTGCCATTTCCGTGACTCTGTCACATGGGAATATTGTTGGGTGGGGTGGTTGATGTCACAGGTTTATTTGAGGCTACAATACAGCTTGTAAAGTGCCGGCACGGCTTCCCATTTTGTGTACAACCTGTAATTTTTTCTTAATTCTTTTTCTAGGTTTTATCTGCGCGTCCCTTTATTTATCTTTGCTAGCTCTTTCTTTTGTTTCACGAAAGTATATTATACTTTAAGGAAGCTATTATTCCAGGTTAATCTTTTGTATTTCCATGTTCAATATGTATGAGTGCTTATATTGAATAAGAACAACAATAGTAATTATAATAATAATATAATATCTCGGAAGAAAACCCCTCATTCAAAACAAACTCCGTGAATAAGAATGGCCGTGTGGATTCTATTGAGACTAAATTGCATTTTCTCAATCACTCGAATAAGTTTCTTTGTAGCAGCAGGTAAATTTTGTACCAGCCAGCCAAAGATCATTTATTCCTCGACGTTTCGGTAGCTCTCCCTACCATTTACAGCAAGGCGAATGAAGCCAAGGGTACAACTGGTTGGCTGTCGAAACCAGAGGGAGGAGGGGGTTGCTCTTCTTATTGGGTGGAAGCCAATATAAATAGGCCCTCGCCATCCTCCGACAGGAGACCCTGTTCTGCCTACCACCATCAGGAGAACAGCAAGGTGTGCCTCAGGGATAAACCTTCAGCCTCCCGCTACTTAACACAGCACGCCCTATGATCAAAACTCCAGGGACCTGGCGCCAACCAGCCATCACCTTCGATGCTCAGCCAGGCTCTCCCTGATGAATGATTCCGCTTCCAGCCAATAGGAAGTGCAACCCACCCCCCGTTTCGACAGACAACCAAAAAACGCCTTAAACCTTGTAGTAAGCTTGTTTGTGGGTATAAACATGACAATTATACCCTGGGCTTGATTCACCTTTCTGTAAATGTTAGATAGAAACGTCAAGGAATAAATGAACTCTGGACGGCTGTCATGTAGTTTAGCTACTGCTACAATGAAACTTATTCGAGAGATTGAGAAACTACAATATAAACGCAGCGGCACCTAGATGGCCATTCTTCTTCTTCTATAATAATAATAATAATAATAATAATAATAATAATAATAATAATAATAAAGTGTCACACAACAAAGTACCCTTCTCATTCCTGAGTTAAATATTTCCATAATAAAATAGTTAACGCGATAATGCTGTTGAAGATGTCTTTAAATGAAGGTAAATTAAAATCACACGCAAGTTCAGTATAAGAGAAATACGTATCTCTTATACTTGATCCACGGTTACGGAATGCCTCTCATTATGTCTCAGGTGAAAGATGGTGCAAGGGCTATAGAGAGAGAATCTCTGTAGGCCTTGAGATGGTGAAGTGGAAGAACGTTAGATTTATTCAATACTTGGATTGGAGAACACCGATTCACACCAGACACCGTTGGAAAATAAATTACCATGGATATGTTCGGAGGCATTGCCAGGTGGTAAGCTGCCTCATTATAAAGATGGCTGTAAACTTGCAAGTGACCATAGGAGTCTGGTGTAAATAGTGGGCGCAGTAGGACCCAAAAACCAACAAATTGAGAGATAGTACACAGTTGAAAAGCGGTTTCCTGAAATGGAAAAAAAACTAATTACACCCGATGGATATTAAAACAGTATTCTAACAAATGCTGGTGTATATTTTATGCTAACAGTATATCTTACCATTATTAAATAGAACCGGCGAAAATAATCGTTCATCATTGTACCCACCTATATTGCTGATTAAAGATAACTTTTAACAACAATGGAGTTAATATCAAACCATTTTGCTGACCACGATAACAGAGAACCACCAAGTGCCTATTGGGCTGTCATGATTAAAGCCAAAAAGGAAATATGTTTTTCCCACTGCACAAATAAATACGAGCGTTCAGTACGTGGAATTTGTTTGGTGATACTGTATGAATTTGCCGTCATGGGGATTTTCAGTAACACGACAAGGTTGCTTGATATAACTGGCGTAATGTTGCATGAGTTAAGTATAGTTTAACCAGACCACTGAGGAGCTGATTAACAGCTCTCCTAAGGCTGGCCCGAAGGACTAGATTTATTTTACATGGCTAAGAATCAATTGGTTACCTAGCAACGGGACTTACAGCTTATTGTGGAATCCGAACCACATTGTAACGAGAAATGAATTTCTATCGCCAGAAATAAATTTCTAAAATTCTTCATTGGCCGGTCGGAGAATCGAACGCTGGCCCAGCAGAGTGCTAGCCGAGAACCATTCCAACCCATCTAATGAGGAACTGTAATGCTGCATGACATTGTTCACAGGCAGTTTCGACACATCCCTTGTACTTCCCAGTATTGTCTCCACTGGAGGGATTCAGAGATATTTCAAAACTGGATGGTGATTGTCACTCAAAAATCAGTGGAGAAAAGAGACGAGGTAACTCTAAAGTGAATGTAAATTAAAATAAAAATTTTTATATACAGAGATGAATTGTCTCGAACTAAATGTGATTTACACTTCAAATTAAATACCAAAGAGAATACGAAATATCATGAGAGTTAATGTTAATTTCACAAAAGGAATATGAATTATACTCAAATTTTAATGCTGAAGAATGTGATTTCCAATTAAAACTTAATACTGTACTGAAAAATAAACGAAATATTTCGGGAATGAATGTAAATTACAATAAGAATTTAATACGGAGATATCTCTAAGCTGAATGTGAATTACAGTAAAAATAATACTGAAGAGAATTCGAGACTTCTTTAAATATGATGTGAATTTATTGAAAAATTTCAAAGCTATATCATAGATGAAAGTGAATTATACTTAGAATTTGATATAGAAACCGACATAACTAAGAACCTGAGACTGAATGTGAATTATTATACTAAAAATTTTAAGACATATCGAAACTGAAACTTATCTTGTTTCTAATGTTATTTTATATTCAAATTAATACTGAAAACTTTAAACTTGAAAAAATTAAAAATTTTATGCTGTAAGAGATGTGTAATATGAAATGCAATCAAATTGTAATACTGAGGAGAAGACGAGACATCTCTGAACTGAACGTGAATTATAATCAAATTGTAATACTGAGGAGAAGACGAGACATCTCTGAACTGAACGTGAATTATAATCAAATTGTAATACTGAGGAGAAGACGAGACATCTCTGAACTGAATTATAATCAAAAATAATACTGAAGAAGACGAGACATCTCTGAACTGAACTTTATAATCAAATTTAATACTGAAAAGACGAGACATATGAACGTGAATTTAATACTGAAAAGACATCTCTGAACTGAACGTGAATTATAATCAAATTGTAATATCATCTCTGAACTGAACGTGAATTATAATCAAATTGTAATACTGAATTATAACTTTATAATTTGATATGAGGAAAGACGAGACATCTCTGACTGAACGTAACTAAGAACTGAGACTGAATCTCTGAACTGAACGTATTATAATCAAATAAAAAACTGAACGTTTATAATATCAAAATTTGAACTGAACGTGAATTATAATCAAATGTACTGAGAGAAGATATCTAATAACGTGAAATACAATCAAATTGTAATACTGAGGAGAGGACGAGACATCTCTGAACTGAACGTGAAATACAATCAAATTGTAATACTGAGGAGAGGACGAGACATCTCTGAGCAGAACGTGAATTACAATCAAAATCTGAAACTTAGAAGGCGAGATACCTTGGAACTGAATGCGAATTTAACTAACCATTTACAGATACATCGAAAATAAAAGTGAATTATACTCAGAATTTAATAGTAGAGAGCAAACACAATTCTTCGAAATTAGATTAAACTCGTGATTTGATGCTGTGGAAAAAACGACGTATCGTGGAAGTGGATATGAATTGTATTCAAAATTGAATAATGAAAAGGAGATGAGATCTCTCGGAAATGTGTATGAATTTCTCAGCAATCAGTAGAGTTATTTACAAGCTGACACATCATTTGCGCATTACCGTCAAGTTCATAATCCTAGAATGTTAGAAGTTAGCTTAGAGCTGATGAAGATAGTTTTTTATCGCATAATTTTTTAGTCTAAACCTAAGAGTGTCGCAAGAATAACGGATTTCGGTTCAAAGCATCGCTTTTCGATATTCAGATTAAAAGTGGAATATGTTGGGGATAAAAATTTCACCTTAACAGTCAGTACTGCCCTATAATGGAAAACTGCAGTATCTGCAAAATTTTCGAAATTGAGATATGCCACCTGTTGGGCTCGTGAAACACTTAATACACAAGTTACTGCAGTTTCAGAATGATTCTTCAGTGCTTTCCACGAGTATTTATGGGGTCCCATTTGCAGTATCTGCAAAATCAGTGGTAAGGGAAGGGAGTATCTACCATTTTTCTCAGCTTTGTATTTTTGCATATACTGCAGTCTTCATTTTAGGGCAGCGTACCTGACCTGTTTGATTTTATGCTGATAGAATGCATGATATACTAATCCTAGCGTGATTGATATTCCAGTCAACTCTTGATGAAGAGCTTTCTCGTAGACTGCAGGATATTAAAATGGATGAACCGCGAGTTGTGGGATTTTAGTGTTAACAAAATCGAAGTTGGGTGATTTCGGAGGCCTCACTGTGACCAATTACCGCTCATAACGAACGGGTAAGGTCAGTTGTAGGTTTCTCAGCATTAAACTTTGTGACGGATATGTTGGCCATGGCCATGCCGTACAGAACTGCGATGTCTGATTGTTTTATGTTTGAACTGTATTGTACATGAACTCGTTCTCTTACTATATTGCTTTGTACAATATCCCATTTTAATGTGGCGGCACCGCTGAATGGACGGAGAAAGAAAATGGGTCATCTTTTAAGAAATCACTGTATTTCCTTGCGGACCGTTAGAGTATGTTGTTATTCAGTATGAGGTATAAACTTAATTCTACAGCTGTCGCAGTCTCTTAAAAATGCGTTGTTTCCAGTGGGACTTGACGATAACGAAAATATCATCTCAAATCATAAAAAAAAAACTGTACTGATAGGGTCATAAATAAGAAACTGACCCCCGGGAACGTCAGAATGGAAAAATCTCTGAGAAATGGATTAGTTTTTGCTCCCTTTTATTTTTGAAGAGAAAGCGAAAACTCCAGTGCCAGCGCTGTCAGGAAGACCTTTCATCGAACAAAACAAGAGCCAACTTTCGCCGTGAGGGGGGAAATTTGATACAAAGAAAAGTTTCTTGCAAGAAAAGAAAACCTTACTTTTATTTCGGAGGGTCTTGGGGTCGTCAAAAAAAAAGAGGAAGACTGAAGAAAAACACGTGTTAAACTTTGGTGAAATGAAATCGAACACTCTCCGGAGGGTTCTTCTTACATTAGCTGAATTAAGGCACAAATATTAGCAGATATTTATATTTCTATGTTGAAAACAAGACGTAGATATCGAAGAGTCACTCATGCACTGAGAAATATAAGCTTCATAACGAAAAAGAAAATTCTGTTGAAAAAGTGTCCTGACGGTATAACTCACATAATGCTTGTATGAAAAATGGTAAAAAATACTTTGCTCAACCCTTACATAGGAAAAGATACTTGTGTAACATAGGAATCTTGTATACATTCCTCTCCAGTATAACGCTACTCTGGGTATAAAAATATCTCATCTGTATCGTCTCTAATAAAATACTACAGACGTTTCTCCTTTTTGTCAAACTGCTACTAGCAGTTATTAGGTTTTCGTTTCTCTCAATAAAATGCTACTAAGAGTTACCAGATTTTAACTTCCCTCTAAAATAAAATACTACTGAGAGGAAGTACTATTTTTACTCTTTTCTTAGAAATGACCTGCTACTTGTAGATGGTATCTTTTTATTCATCCTCGGAAATGAAATGTTGATTAGGGTTATCAGTTTTTATTTTCACAAAAAAAAAAAAATGTTACTTGCATTTGTATTTTCTGCTCTTTTCACTAAAGTGAAACGCTTTTCAGAATGGGAAGTTTCTTTTATTCATCTGTCTTAAATGGAATGTTACTTAGAGTGAGTAATTCTTTTACTCTTCTTCTCCCCCACCACTATCCCTAACCTAAGGGTTTGGCTGCCCTGATGTGCCTTCTCCAACTGTTTCTGTTGAAACATCTTACCCCGTTAAATCCTTCTTCTCCAAATACTCCTCCACTTTACAATAGTGTGCCATCTAATCCTTTGCTTCCTCTTGACCTTCTACCCCCGGCAGGTCCCACCCAAGCCTTCTTTGCTACCTCCCCCTCACTCATCCTTACCATATGTCCATATGGTCTCAGTCTCCACTGTGACCATATCAGTAATCTTGACCTCTTCACGCAGCAGTATCCCTAAAATCCACCTCAGTAGCCTTATTTCTGTTCGCTCCAACTTTTGTTCCTCCTTCCCTCGTAATACCCGTGTTTCTGAACCGTACATCTTCCCTCTCGGATGAAATGCTACTGAAGGTTTGTAAGTTTTTGCTCCTCCATCTAAAATCCTAAGCCGGGCCCTTTAGGTACCAGAACCGTTTGGAAGACCCAGACTGATTTGGAAGTGAACTGTTTGAGAGGAAGCTAAGGATAAGTGGAGATTATTGGTAGTGAAACTACAGGAAGTACGGTGCATGAGAGTAGTTCTTCGTTGGACGAGTCGGTAGAGTTCTCGGCTAGTGCTCTGATAGGCCCGACTTCGAGTGTCCGGCCGGCCAATGAAGAATTAGAGGAATTTATTTCAGGTGATAGAAATTCACTTCTCGGTATAATGTGGTTCGGATTCCACAATAAGCTGTAGGTCCCGTTGCTAGGTAACCAATTGGTTCTTAGCGACGTAAAATAAGTCTAATCCTTCAGGCCAACCCTAGGAGAGTTGTTAATCAGCTCAGTGGTCTGGTTAAACTAAGGTATACTTACTTACGGTACATGAGTGGTGGAATTTCAAAGAGGCGCGTTTATCACACGGCGTTCGAGGCGATGATGATGATACTGACAATAACCATTTAAGATGAAATGCTATTTAGCGTTGCCAAAGTTTCTCTACTATTCCCCTATAATGTTCACCTACTAAGTGTTGATGAACACTCTCGACTCGTACTTCTCAAATGAAGCACTACTTAATGTGAGTTGATAAGAAAAAAAAAAAACCTTGACTCGTGTCTCAAGTAATTATACTTTATGCTGGCAAGGTAGAAAAATTAAGAGTGTTACTGTCTTGTCCTTCTTAAACGTTCTCCTGCTAATGGTTTGTAAGAATCTTTTATGGAACCTTTAAATATCGTGATTAGAAAAGTGTAAAAACTTGAAAGATCTACAGATTTACAAAAGGAAGTCACCTAATGCAATAAAACTACCTTTTTGTTCAGCCACTAGCGCAATTAATGTAGAATTGTGTTCGTTTAGATAAAGTGGTATTTAGTCATTATAAAAATTTTAAGCGAGACCGTTCGCAATACGTTTATGAATGTAGAATGTATGCTTATTACGAATAATAATAATAATAATAATAATAATAATAATAATAATAATAATAATAATAATAATAATAATAACGATAATAGTGCATATTATTAATAGTACTATTATCATAGTAAATCAAGTCTTAAATTCAATCAAATTAAAGGCAAACAACGTACAGGTTTTGCTTCTCTAATCAAGAGCATCCCCAATCATTTATCTATACAACTTCTAACCAAGTTTTGTTCGGCAACGAAATTGCTAAAATTTAACTGAAAGAGCACCCTTAAATCACTCAGTACAGTAACGTAATAAACTTCATTTGACGGGGAGGTTATTTTGTAGCTTCAATTTCTTTGCCTAGCCTCCTCAAGTTTTGATCCAAATTCGTAACTTGCCTGTAATTACGACCAGGAACCTTTTGCCAGAATTTAATCAAGTGCGAAGTTTCAGAACACCTGTATAGGAAAGCCGTGGTTTTAACCTTCTTTTCCATTTAACCTTGTTTAGTATTGACCCACATTCGGTGTTGTAAACAACGAGAACCCACTGGCCTTTTGCCTGAATTTTTCCCAGCTCAAAGTCCCCAGCAACACAAGTCAAGGAAACCTTTATTTAAAGAAGCTTTTGCATTCAGATTTGTTCAAGCATTGATATATATGTGCATAAATCTTGCAAGGAACGAGGACCCAGTGACATCTGGCCAGAATTCCCCGAAGTGCGAAGTCTCAAGAGCACCGACAGAGGAAGCCATGATTTACATCATCGTTTGCACTCAACCTTGCTCAAGTATTGATCCACATTTGGGTGTTGTAAACGACAAGGACCCTGTGACTCCTCACAAGAATTTCTGAAAGTGCAGAGTCTCAAAAACACCAATAGAGGAAGCCGTGATTCAGATCATCTGGTGCAATATTTCCATGCTTTACTATTTGGCCAAAAAGCCTCTACTTCAGTGAGGGAAGTTTCTATGGCCCAATTTGGTTCCCGAAGTCTTTGTGCGGGTATGGGCCGCTTGCTATTCTGTGCAACAGCATAAATATTCGTTGGAAGTGCCATTTGGTAACGCAGCCCAGTTTCTGCAATCTTTTATTCCTCGCTATGTGGAGCTATGGAGCATTGTCCACGAAGCAGTTTTCAATAAAAATGGCCTCGATTTTGAGAGTAAAAAAATGAGGCCATATTTTTAGCAGCGTTGCAGTACTTCTAGAAGAAAAGTCCCACAGTAGAATCTAAAATTTATAATAGAATTAGTAAATATTTTGGAAAATTATCCCAGAAACTATTTTTTCTGTGTAGATTAGATACTTACGGAAATTCGGAGTACGTTAGAACTTCATTGTAACGGATATATATATATATATATATATATATATATATATATATATATATATATATATATATATATATATATATATATATATATATATATATATAGATATATATATATATATATATATATATACATACATACATATATATATATATAATATGTGTGTATAGACACATTTATATAAATATATATATACATATATGTGTGTGTGTATGTATGTATGTACGTACGTGTACGTATATATATGTTTGTGTGTGTAGGCGATGAATGGAGGCTATATTGAACAATGGCCGTGGAAGCAAATTCTTAAGCAAAAATAACTATTATTTAAAGAAAAAAAGTATAACCATTTTTTTTTATATAACTCGCGGTACTTTCCAAATAATAAATATGAGAAAATATGTACTAGAAAAGGTAGAGAATGTCTTCTGAAAAAATCTCCGGCAAGAAACTTCTCAATATAATTAACCTTATTCTGGAAGTGTAAAAAACAAAAACCCATCTTGAGGGAGAGTGCAGCGAGAAAAAGACATTATAGTAACACTAGACGACTTTAAAATGCTTAATAAAATATGACCTATTTTGAGAGGAGGTGTGGTAAAGAAGAGGAGAGCTGAGATAATTTGAATTATTGAAAATGGGGGTTTATTCTGAGGATAGGGCTAGTGAAAAACATTTATAAAGAAAAGATGAATTTGAAACGGTAAGAAAATGGAGACTGTTTTAAGAAAAGTATTGAAAAAATGTGTGAAAAAAATGAGATGATTCTGAATATCTGAAAATGGGGTCTATTTTACGAAAAGGTGCAATGTTTTAAAGATGCTTTATTGGAAAGCGGGACAACATTTTTCATAATATTTTTGTTTTATCTGGTCACTTTCATTTTTCAATACTTTGTTTAATTTTTAGTTTCTTTCCACGTTTCATTCATGGAATTTGTTATTTTTTTCGATGTTACCTGTCACTTAGCTTCAAGGGGCTATGCTCCTTTTATATAATAATAGTAGTAGTAATAATTATAATAATTATAATAATAATCATCATCATCAGCATTGTTATTATTACCATCATCAGCAAGACTTAAATAAATATTATTATTATTATTTGATTCATTTATGATTATTATTTATTATTATTATTATTGGCATTGGTATGGAATTTAGGGAAAAACAAGACTTAAATAAAAGCAATGACTCTCTCTCTCTCTCTCTCTCTCTCTCTCTCTCTCTCTCTCTCTCTCTCTCTCTCTCTCACACAACTTTATCGTTGAAAATGATAATATTGTTCATTGAGGGTAAATGTAATCCAGAAATATTTTTTACCCCAACTCCTTCTGGATATCTAATCAGCCCACGCGATCAAAAATACTGATAAGCATTTTTAAGCCGATGTCCATTAAGATAATAGAGGCGATAAGAGGAGTTTTGTTGATTACGAAAAAAATTAGGACTAAAAATGAGAGGATCTGAAGTTTGCAAGCACTCACGCGCCCTCGCTGGGCTCGAAAATGGAAGATGCTCCAGAATAAAACCTTTTATTTTTTTTTTTTTTTTTTTTTTTTTCATTTTTAAATTCTTTCAGTTCTGCGTTTACGTTTACGCCGTGTTCTGATATTCTTGGCATGGGGTTTAGGACAGTCGAAAATATAAATATTTTGTACAATGATAATAATAATAATTATGGTTTTCATGATGATGATAACGAGCGTATTTATAAATCATGGATAACGAGAGTATTTATGAATCATGGAATAACGAGTGTATTTATAAATCACGGAATAACGAGAGTATTTATGAATCATCGAATAACGAGAGTATTTATGAATCATGGAATAACGAATATATTTATAAATCATGGAATAGCGAGAGTATATATAAAGCATGGAATAACGAGAGTATTTATAAATCATCGAATAACGAGTGTATTTATAAATCACGGAATAACGAGAGTATTTATGAATCATCGAATAACGAGAGCATTTATGAATCATGGAATAACAAGTGTATTTATAAATCATCGAATAACGAGAGTATTTATAAAGCATGGAATAATGAGAGTATTTATGAATCATCGAATAACGAGAGTATTTATGAATCATGGAATAACGAGTGTATTTATAAATCATGGAATAACGAGAGTATTTATAAAGCATGGAATAACGAGAGTATTTATAATCATCGAATAACGAGAGCATTTATAAATCATCGAATAGCGAGAGTATTTATGAATCATCGAATAACGAGAGTATTTATAAATCATGGAATTACGAAAAGTATTTATAAATCATCGAGCCAAACCTATCATTGATGCCTTCGGCAAAAAGTTTATATTTTTGTTTCGGTTAGTTTGTTTGTTTGTCTCTCTGCATGTTGGCAGTATTACGGAAAAGGTATGGGCGGGTTTTAACCGTAATTTGCCAAAACGTGGGCATCATGCCTGGCAACATGTGATTAGATTCGTGAAAGATAGGAATATAATTATTAGCTGAGATTAGCGTCTCCGAAAGTTCTATATTATTATTTATAATAATATACTGTATATATGTATATACATATATATATGTATATATAAATTATATATATATATATATATATATATATATATATATATATATATATATATATATATATATATATATATATGTGTGTGTGTGTGTGTGTGTGTGTGTGTGAGAGAGAGAGAGAGAGAGAGAGAGAGAGAGAGAGAGAGAGAGAGAAAAATGTAACCCTTTTGTGTATGTTAAAGACTAACTATTGATATATAGAGCACAGAAAATATCTTCATACAATTATCTCTTTCATATGAATCGGACGTAAATTAGGCAATGCTTAATAGAATTAAAACTGCGCTCTTTTAACTCAGCTCGTATTGTCCATTTATTAGTATCCTCAATTGCTCCTAACTACTTAACCTCATTGTTGTCCCTTAAAGCGGACCTGGAATTAATGGGTCCCTGTTACTTCTCTCCAATTAACCCTTTATTACTTTTACTTACCTCCATTGTCCTTAGGCAGTAATAAATTGCATTCCTCGCACATGCTTTTCAGTCCTTGGGAAGTGAAGGATTGTCAAAGAGAGGATATTGGTTTTAAGTGAGGGAAGGAAATGAGGTCTAGAATTGGGAAGTGAAGGATAGTCAAAGAGAGAATATTATTTTTTTAGTGAGGGAAGGAAATGAGGCCTAGAAGTGTTCCCTCTTCCTTTCATAATCAAAATTATCTTCTCTTTAAATCTCCAACTTCTGCTTCCAAGTTGTAACTTTCTTCCAGCGTTATCAGTAGAATTACAATGCTTTTAGTGAGTTCTGTTTCAAGATACTTTCCTATTTTTCTCCCATTTGTTCTTTTTTCCCAAGTCACGTCTTCCAGCGATATCAGGGGAAAGTTTCGGTGTGCAATATGTGGTGAAAGGGAAAATAGTTTTCACATTTACTTCCACGTTTTTTGCTTTCGGATCACGGCAGCCTCTAACATAATCTGATAAACACTTAAGTTTTGTGTTTTTAACGAATTTTGGTAAAAGGGTGTTCCATATTGCTTCAAACTTGATTCCAAGTTGCGGCGCTTTTATATATCCGTAATCTTCAGATATTTCTGATGAAAGCGTTTTGCTTATTGTGTCCTTGACTTATTTCTTGCATGTCGTGATGTTTGCCGATGAAATTAGGGGATTTAGGGTTTGTTCCATGAGATCTGATGAAAATAATTCATAAAAAATTTACACTCTTTTGCTTCCATGTGGGGTCTTCCAATACTATCTGGGATCACTAAGGTTTTCCATCAGTAGACACTGTAGACATTTTTCCATTTTTGCTATCAAAACAAGATGCCATCTAAAGGTAATAAGGAAACCTTAAAACGTATCCTATTAAGAAGTACGCTAATGGACTTTTCGGGTGATGAACCCGCCTCTTAATACGAAACATTAAATGCCTGACAACCGCAGAGGAAGGCGCAGAATTCTGCATTTTATCAATACTTGATTGAAATACTGGTGATTTTTTCTTGTCCACATAGTGTCTACAACTGACTGAAAGATTCAGGATGATTTTTATTTTTACCTTCAGTGACTTAGGAAAAGGTTATATCTTATTGGTTTGCTGTTTGTGAGCTGTATTACGCGAAAATGTGTTAATTGATTTATGCGAAATTTTTGACCAAAGGTTGTTAGATTTAAGGAGAGCTCCGGCTCACATTTTCCCGAGACGTAACCGAGTATCGTGACCATTCCCTGAAAAAAGCGGGACGCCATATCTTAAAAACCAACCATAGAATTTTCTTGAAAATAATCTCATTATGTTTCCCACACCCAGATTACTCTGGAAGTATCATTTATTTCACCTAACCTAACCTAAACTAGGGCATGGCAAAAAACCTGGGCTGGTGCAATGCTAGCATACATCTCAGGAATTTGCATCCGGGTCTGGATGGTGGTGGCGAGCTGGGGAGGAGTGTGTTTAAACTGGTCAGCCTTATTTAAGGTTTCTGGTCTCCGAGGTCTATTTGTATTGTGTAGTAAGCTGGAGTCTTTGTGCTAAAATAATTGAGGACAAAATGTTTCGTAAAATCCTTCTCGATAAAATAGTCTTGGACGTGACAGCAGGATATTATCTTTGTTCTTGATATAGTTTTATTTTATCACGTATATTTTTTGCTGATATATTTACTTAATGATTTAACACCTTACAGCAGTCTGACTGCATACATCATGGTATGTGTTTCTTTGGGTTTTTATAAATTAACTCCAAAAGAAGAAAAATTATTTTCAGGGGAAAATCCATGTGGAGACGTCAATTTCTAATTTTGATTGTGTTGACTCTTCAGCATTGTAAATTTCATGGGATAATAAGAGAGAAAAGGAGTCATAGAAAAAAACCTAAATTATTTTAGAAAAGTTTTTATTCTTGAGAAGAAAACAGATTCAGGAACATGATTTTTATGTTAACAAAAGAATGAATCCTTACGTTAGTAATTGTTCAGTTAGTTTGTTGAAAAAAATCTAAATCTTGTTAACGATAGTTGTTTAAGGCTTAAAAGTAATTTCGTTTCTGTTGTAAAGAATTTTCAACACAGTTTTATGAAACTGCGTGCTTCATTAACAACGGATTATTTAATTTTCCTATAGTTCTAAGTGGAATACAAACAGCAAGACGCCGGAAAGACGTTTCACAAGGGTTCACAATGATCATTGCGAGTTAAAATATAAATAAATCTCTTCACTCCTCCCAGTGAAGCC
Source organism: Macrobrachium rosenbergii (assembly GCF_040412425.1). Taxonomy (NCBI): domain Eukaryota; kingdom Metazoa; phylum Arthropoda; class Malacostraca; order Decapoda; family Palaemonidae; genus Macrobrachium; species Macrobrachium rosenbergii. Next base: position 13,893,472 of record NC_089786.1, on the reverse strand, counting down.
ACTTATGATAAATTATTACTGAATATTCTCTCTGCCCTTGATAGTTTATTATAATTGAATATTCCCTCTGACCTTTATATTGTATTATTACTGAATACTCTCTGCCACTAACTGTAATAAAAGAAATGTATTCCACCCATAAATCCGGGACCACTCCTTAGCCGAAAATCCATAAACGGTGCGGGTAATGCGAGACGAAATGGTAATAGAATGAGAAATGGAGATGCGTTTCCTCGGAGACTCGATGTCAGAAGAGGTTAAGAGAAAGAATAACACATTTAAGCAACAAACAGGACGAGAGCACACTAGACAAAGACATCCATTACTGAAATGAGGTGAACAGGAAGATGTTACATAAATATTCTGAAGGCACTGAGGAAAAGCTCTGTGTGATACAAATGAGGTTAAGAAGATTAAAAAACTCCTAATTAACAGGATGAAACGGGGAGGTGGAATATTTATGCATGCGAAAAAGGAATATTTCAGAAATAATGTTAGCAGAAAGAAAATATTTTAATATGGAGGTGGATTAGTTTGAAGTTCATCGTTATGACGGGGCTGACAGAATATAAAGGAAATATTTGCTGACTGAAATTTCAGATAACAGGTTTAAAGGAAACATGATATCATTAGGTTAAAAAGTCACGCAGAACCATATCCGGTAACAACATGAAACCATAGGAGATAAAGCGGTTTATGCCAACGGGTTTATTTCGGAAAAGAAGTTGCTAAAGACGAGGAAAAGTGAGGTAAAGAGAACAAACGAATAGCTGGAGAGCGAGAGATGAAGAACACGAGGCGCTTGTGAAACATTATTGAAATTTATGGGTAGTCCATGAATTATGACCCGCAATTACCTTCGTGGGGTGTATAAAATGACCCGTACCTCGCAGCGCTTCTGTTAGTTATTTTTTGTATTATTATTTTTGTGAGAGTTTTATTACTTTGTTCTTCACCGTGTTGTTGTTGTTGTTGTTGTTATTGTTATTATTATTATTATTATTATTATTATTATTATTATTATTATTATTATTAAATTCATGTGTTATTTATTGTTTTAGTTAATTATGAATTTAGTTTATTATTAGTATTATTATTATTATTATTATTATTATTATTATTATTATTATTAAAATACATGTGTTAGTTATTGTTTCAGTTAATTATGAATTTACTTTATTTCATTTCCAATTTCCTCACATCCTGTACGAACATTTTATCTTCAGTAAGTTTATCACTGTTATTCAGTTAGCTATACTGCTATCACTGTTATTCAGTTAGCTATACTGCTACCACTGTTATTCAGTTAGTTCTACTTCTATCATTGTTATTCAGTTAGCTATACTGCTACTGTTATTCAGTTAGTTCTACTTCTATCATTGTTATTCAGTTAGCTAAACTGCTACCACTGTTATTCAGTTAGTTCTACTTCTATCATTGTTATTCAGTTAGCTAAACTGCTACCACTGTTATTCAGTTAGTTCTACTTCTATCATTGTTATTCAGTTAGCTAAACTGCTATCACTGTTATTCAGTTAGCTCTACTTCTATCATTGTTATTCAGTTAGCTAAACTGGTAATTTCTAATTTTATTCCTTAAGGTACAAAGCTGACTGAGGATCTCGTCATAAAAGTGCTAGCTATTAATGATCACTCGAGATACCCAGTCATTTTGCAAAATACTTTTCTTGACCAACGTAGGATACAAACCATTTTCTATACCCATGCAGAATCCACATTCAGTGACACTGACAGTCCTTTTAGATCAAACAAGAATGGAACTCTAATTTCCGTGAGGGGGTGGGAGGTAGGTGGGTGGGGTAGTCTTACATCCGGGAACGATTGTAATGAACCTCCAGAGTGAATGCCATAGCAATGTCTGAAAACGCATTTGATGAAATCCATGAAAGGGGGCTATAATGGCAATAACTGAAAGCAGTCAGTCATGACTGTCTGTAAAATTTTGAATAATAGTAACTGAAAACATACGTTTGGCAGTGTTTGAAAAGAGAATGCAATGACCATAAATGAAAATAGACCGTGTGACTGTCCGGAAAGAGTAGAGATGAAATTGTCCGAAAAGAGTTTTCAGTAACTGTAAACGCAAACAGTCTGTGATGATTGTCTGGAAAGCTACTGTAATTTCAGTAACTGAAAAAAATTAATGACAATGTCTGAAAAAAGACTGAAGTGAAAATAAGGATATACCGAACGTTTCTGGTAATGATCTGGCAAGAGATTACAGCGATTTTATGTTGAATTTCACAAAGAGGCACCAGTGGCTGAAAAAGAATTCATTTGCAGTGTCTGAGGACACTGACGGCCATTCTGTAAAATAGTTTAATGGCAATAAGAGAGTGCTTTGAAATCCTCTTAAAGAAACATGTTGGAGGACGCACTGTCTGGAAAGAGTCTGTGATAACAGTGTCTGAGCGAAACCATCAAGGCACTCTTTTGGAATGAAAAGTGAATTTGATATTCAGAAAACGGAACTGCATGATAAGAGGAAGGTGACAGTTTTGTAAAAAAATAAAAGTCTATAAAGAAATTTTGTAGATAATAATTATCTGAAGACACCATGGTAACTATATGTGCAAAGACACTATGGTAATGTGTAAAAATAGACTGTTTATAATGTTTGCAAAGAAGCCGTGAGATAAATTTCTGAAGAGGAGTATTGTGTTGACTGGAAAGACTCCATGATGATAATTCTGGAACTGGACGGACCTCAATACTTGAAAAGTGAATTGGGTGGTATTGTGTAAAACAGAACTGCAACAGCAATTTCTGGAAATACTGGATATAATATCTAATACAGAACTTCAAAGAAAATATCTAGAAAAAGGCTGGTTAAATATCTGATGTAGAACTGATAAGGTAATATCTGGCAAGAGACTGGATATAGTATTTGATATAAAAATGGAACGGTAATATCTGGAAAGAAACTGGTTTATGTCTGATATAAGAGCGCAACGACAATATCTGGAAAGAGACTGGTTATAATGTCTAAAACAGTCTATTTCCAAATACTTGCCACGGCAATATTTGGAAGTAGACTGTTTATAATATCTGATATAAAACTGCAACGACAATATCAGTAAAGTCAATGGTTATATCTAAAAAAAAAAAAAATTATAGTGACAAACAACGAAAATCAGACAGCGATATCTTTGACGAAACGTCTAAAAATCAATAATAACAGTCTCCGAAGAAAATGTGATGAAATATCTGGAAAGAGTCTGCTGGAACATTGTCTGAGAAGAAACCGCAATGAAGAGAGACTGATTCAGAGGGAACAAAAGCCTTCGAATCTGAATGACTGTCAGACGTATCAACCAACGACTGAATGCGACCAGGATCAAGAAAGGAAGAACCGCCGCAGCTAATCAGTGCATTCAGAGATGTATCAGCGCTTATGCAACTATTTCGCTTGGATTAGTTGTTATTGCGTTAGTGTGAGCACCAGAGTAAAAGTCAAAGCAAGCGGCTTTGAAATGTTTCGAAGGGAAGTCAGGCGTTTCTTGTTTATAGAATAGGATTGATCGCAGCCCCTGAGTCGTTTGTCTTCATTTTGTTCGTAGCACAGAAGAAACAAAGAGAAATGAGATTCTTTCGTTCCCGAAGAAAAAATACTGATTTTATTGGAAAGTAAATAAAGGGAATTACTAAAACGTCACAAACCGTCAGTTACAATTGAAATAGAATTGGGAAGAAAGTTAGAAGGCTTGAAAAACAGTGCATGTGTATAAATTAGGAAACATTTAAACTAAAACAATTAGGAATAATAGAAGAATTCCCAAACAAAATATCTATGAAAAACAAACTTCACGAAAACGTACTTCCTGAAACATACTATCTTGCAAACGTTGGCACTAAAGAATCCAGCACCTCACTGACCTTCCCTGCTTCCTTGAAAACATCACGTAGCCATCCAGCTTGTTTTGGACGGCGTCTCGAACTGGGAAATAACAAAACATGACAGAAACTTCTTTTTTTGCTCCGGGAAATCTTGTTCCACCAGGTTGTTTTCCTCTCCCATCGGAAAGATTAGTCGAACTTTGATTTCTCAGACCTCCATGATGTGTCGTTTTCTAAAGGTTAGGGGCTTGTCGTTCTTTAAGGATAAGATTTGGGTTGATCTTAAATTTAGAATTCTGTCGTTCTTTTAGGGTAAGGGTGGGTTACTGATTATTGAAAAGGGGCCACGTTTTAAGGATTATTTTTCTTTCAAAGAACTGGGACATTTTTTTTGAGGATTTTGTGTATCTTCTGACAATATGTAAGGGTAAGAGAAATCGTTCTTTAAGGACAAGCTGTGTGTCATTCTTTTAAGGACAAGCCTGTGTCGTTCTTTTAAACGTGAGCTTTTTTTCTCTCTCTCCTTGTAGCATTTCTTTGTCTTCTGTTTGTAGGTCGAGGCCATATCAAGTACTGCAGTCTCTTTATTTAAGAAAGATTTTCTGACGCTGTTTTTATCAGTCTTTTAGTTGTACGAGTTCCTGGAGATTTATTGATGTGCTGAGTGTTGTTGCAGTATATAAGCACCAGGCAGTGTTCAAGAAAAATTGTACGCGTTTACTAGAAACAGAGTTGGCAAAATCACTTTCATTAATTAAATTATTAGAGTATAGCATTATTATTATTATTATTATTATTATTATTATTATTATTATTATTATTATTATTATTATTATTATTATTGCCAAGGGATTCACAATTTCGTGAAAACAATCTGTGATAAAATCCACAGTTATATAGTAAATGTACATAGTAATACATGTACTACATAATTGTGGATTTTATTACACAAATTATTATTATTATTATTATTATTATTATTATTATTATTATTATTATTATTATTATTATTATTATTATTACGTGTTTAAATAATGATAAAATACGGAAAAAACAAAACAACATAATTTTGTTGAAGGGCATTATCTTTTGCTATGAGAGCAAAT
>NC_089786.1:13866008-13883508 GCF_040412425.1 Macrobrachium rosenbergii | reverse complement strand
GAGAAATAAATAGGACTGAACAATTTGATAATGACCCGTTCGTTGCCTCTTTGGGTCATTTCTCCGTGGAGTCATTTGCCGAATCGCTGAGGCCGCACAAAGCACTATTATTAAAAGGAGCGAATTTGAAACGTCATCCCTTTTTTTTCGCAAGACAAAAGCGGATGATTTAATTCAGTCAGGTGTATAGTGAAAATTCATGAGTTTATCATTTCAGTTCATTTGAGAATTTTGGAAAGTAAAATATTAGCCACTGCTAATATAATTTTTGTTTATACTAAAAATTACGATAAAGGTGCAGGTTTGTTTACTATTTTGAATTAAAAAAAATTTCGAGTGGTTCCAGGTCTCTCGACAGCGGAAACATTATTTACGAATTAAACGAGAATACACAAACCACTGATTATGTGCAATAAACAGTACTTCATAATTATATGTAAAGACACCCGAAATCAACTGAATATCCAGGTACTAAGGAAATTAAAGCAGCTAATGAGGTGACTGTCATTACGCCACTGATGGTAATCACACCTCCGCGAGACTTTCTGATCAACAGGTAAACATCCCGTTATCCAACCCAGGAGCCGGAGGCTGCAGAAGCCAAAAAAAGATTATGATGCTAATTGGATTTCTCCGAAATATTTCTACTCTCCTCAGCTCTCGAGGCTGATATCTATTGACTGATTTAATTTCCCCTCGCTGCAATGCGGAAGCAACTCTCATTTTTTTTCCCTCTCCTGTTGGCTGTCGTCCCGTTGCTTAGAGTTAAAGGTTTTATTGGTTCGAGTAATAATGATGATGATGAAATGCAGAAAACAAAAAAAAAAAAGAAAACGCTCTTTCCGAGTAGTGCCTTGAAGTATGTTTGCTTAACAATATATAAAAAAAAAGCTCTGCAAAAAAGGTCTTTCTGTCTGCTGCAGTTTCCAGAACGTGATTGTTCTTTGTAAACCAGTAATAACAAAAATGATCATAATAACAATAAAATTAGGTATGTATGATACTCTAAAAAACATCGTGTGCACATCTGAAGTATAAAATGTACAATTTAAAGCCTAATGTAAACCTATAAATGGCTAAATTGACAATCAGTCTTCTACAAATTCTCAAAGTCGTTTGTATGTTGTCAGCGTCGTTGAAGTTCTGTCAGTTTACATTTTTATGAAGTCGGCCTGAGTCCTAGTCATTACGTAATAGCTTCCAGTAGCGCGTTTATTCGCCTCTGACAACATACACCCGACAACCTAGGTCGTTGACGACTCGTTACTGTAACGCCAGCTGGCTCTTTCGATAAGGAATCCTTAAACTGATCAGTCACAGCACGTTTTACGTTTCTTGTAAGATTCCAAGCATCTCTCTCTCTCTCTCTCTCTCTCTCTCTCTCTCTCTTCTTCTTCTTCTTCTTCTTCTTGACCTCGTGTCGTGGCTAGTTAAGGGCATTTCGCTCTCTGATCCAATGGTTTTGCAATTAAACAAATCCAGACGATGAATTGCTGAGGGGAAATCAAGGCAGGCATTCAGACGGGATTAACATATTAGTATGTAAATTCCTCACATCCAGTCGAGGAAAAAAATAACCGTAATGACATCGCTTGGGAAGTGAGCGCTTAACCTCTTTTTACATTTTGCGGGAGGAGGAGGAGGAGGAGGGGTGGGGGGGACGAGGAGGAGGAGGAGGAGGAGGAGCATTCGCCGAAAAAAAGTTAATCTGAATAACTTTCTATCTAATTGGACGAGGCGCTGTAACTGCGTTTTATACGCTAATCAACTCGGGCTCAAATTAGCAAACCAAATGTGCGTGCAAAGTTAACGAAGCATTCAAGTTATAATACGTAATAGAGTTTTTTTTTACATTATATCAGCATCGCACCCAAAATCTTCATTATACGAGCAGTCGAACGGCATCGGGATGACTCAGTGCTGTTCTCATAAATACAGGAGAACATTACGAATTTGCATTGCAGGCTTAGTGTATTGTTTCTTTTACACAGAATAAAGCTCTTGCATAATATCTACACTACAGTTTGTATCTTCATTATAAAAACAATTGAACGGCATAGGTATGTATAAAATTTATGCAAATAAGTGCTACAAAAATATTTAATCACCATTGCGGTTGTAGTGCACTGATTGCTTTTTATGTCTGATGGCATTTTATGTGCAATTTGTGGCGAATTGTTTTTCAGAGATATGTCCCTAATTATACAGTGAATTAGTTCACCCACCGCCGCTCTCATAATTATAATTGAGCGAACGGATTAAGGAACGCATGGTTGTGCATATATATACAAAAATACAAATCATGGTACATTTATATTTATGTATATTAATTGTGTTTAATTGTAACTCTACGTACACACGTGTATGTATATATATATATATATATATATATATATATATATATATATATATATATATATATAAATATATATATATATATATATATATATATATATATATATATATATATATATATATATATATATATATATATATATATATATATATATATTATATATATATATATATATATATTGTGTTTATAAAATTTGATATCGACTCAGCTGTGCATATGCCTTTCGAATTCAGATTCAAAGTGAGAATCGATATCAGCCCATCTCCATCATGATGACAGGTTTATAATTTTGTAACACTTGGCTACTTATGGATTTTTGTCGCGCGCGCGCGCGCGACTTCTTTTTATGTTCGCAAATATGAAACCACAAATATCGTTTAATATCAAGTCCACTGTATCTCGGGAATGACTCCCCTTGAGTGTTAGTTATTCCCAAGGTATAGTGAATTGGATATTAAACAATATTTGTGGCTTAAAATTTGTGAATATAAAAAAGGCGTGAGCATGAGCGATAAAAATTCATGATTAACCTTGTGTTACAAAGTGATGTCGATTTTGAGTACAGGACCTGAATTCGACAGGCACATGTACAGAAGAGTCGATATTAACTTACGTCTCTCTTGACAGGTCAGTGATCAAAGTGACTTGCTATTGTTGTTTCTGAATCAGGAAACGGCTCGAGTCCTGCTGGTGATGAAGCACATATCAACTATAATTCCCCTCGGATGCAAGTTATTCCCGAGATATAGTGCAACAGATATTAAACAGTATGTGTCTTAAATAATACGTATGTATATAATATATTTATATATATGTAATGTATATATATGTAAGCCACAAATATTATTTAATATCTATTGCACTATATCAACATATAGTTGATATGTGCTTCATCACCAGTATATCTCATATATATATATATATATATATATATATATATATATATATATATATATATATATATATATATATATATATATATATATATATATGTGTGTGTGTGTGTGTTTACATGTATAAATATATGTATATATATCTATATATATTTATATATATATAAATATAATATATATATATATATATATATATATATATATATATATATATATATATATATATATATATATATATATATATATATATATATAAATCCACGGAAGAATAATTGTTCAGGTGAGAAAGATAGAGATGTACAGGAGCGATTAAAATGCTAGCAAAGTTGATAGGATGGACCAGATTTGATATGTTTTGACAATATGGAGAGAATGAACAACGACAGGCCGGTGAAAAAAGTATGTTAACTCAGACATGGGAAAGGAAGGGAGGAGAGGAAATCCCGAAAAGCTTAGGGTTGAATGACAAGAGTGTATTTCGCAAACGTGTGCAGGGGGTCGTTGGACAGGCCACTGATGACCCTCCAGCGCAGGTGTATTGAGAAGCAAGTGTTGTGAAATTCACGATCACGATTCAGCAGTGAAATTATGAAAGTGTCTGGATTCACTCTATTGTAAGAAACAGGTTAATGTAAAAAAAGTGAGAAAAGATATATGTACGGTATACATATATAATATATATATATATATATATATATATATATATATATATATATATATATATATATATATATATACACAGTATATATATATATATATATATATATATATATATATATATATATATATATATATATATATATTATAACAGGACCTCATTCAGACTGGATGGTATCTAATGGAGTATTTGTTCAGAGAAAGTTACAAGCTATCTTGGACAAACAGTCCTCATTATCAAGTATCCGTAAAATGAATACTTGTACGGATACTTGATAATGAGGACTGTTTGTCCAAGAAAGCTTGTACCTTTTTTCTGAACAAATACTCCATCCAGTTTGAATGAGATCCTGTTAGCAATATATATATATATATATATATATATATATATATATATATATATATATATATATATATATATATATATATATGTGTGTGTGTGTGTGTGTGTGTGTGTGTGTGTGTGTGTGAGCGCGTTTAATTGTAATGACCGCAAAGTCGTCTTGACTTCTCGATTTCCTCACGCTTTGTGGATATGCTTGTCACTACAAAGCCTAAGATCCAAATGGAAGATTATGAAGAAATTCTGACGTCTGCAGCAGGATTCAAACCCGCGTCTGGAGTACCAGAACGAGGTCACGTTACCGACCTAACCACGAAAGGTAATGTGGCCTCGTCCTGATACTCCGGTGGTGGGTTCGAATCCTGCTACAGACGTCAGAATTTCATCCTCATCTTCCATTTGAATCTTAGGCTTTTTGGTGCCTAGCCTACCTAAAAAGTGTGAAGAAATCGGGGAATTAAGAAGACATTGTGGTTATTACAATTACATATATATCTGATAAACAGACAGATTCTATATGCATACACACATACATATATATATATACACATACACACACACCTGACCAAGCAAACCTCATTCTGATAATCCGGATCCGGATTCGAAACTTAGTACGAACGCCAGAATTTCATCATAATCTTCCGTTTGGATCTAAGGCTTTGTGGTGACAAACTTATCCTAAAAATGCGAGGAATTCGATAAGCTAAGAGGGCATTATGGTTATTACAATGACATACGTATTTAGTAAAACAGGGACCAGTAGAATATATATATATATATATATATATATATATATATATATATATATATATATATATATATATATATATATATATATATATATATATATATATATACACATACATACATACATACATACATACATACTATATACTGTATATAGTATTTATGTATGAATTTAGGGTTCACAAAAATTAACATGAATGAAACCTATATTTTGGCTGATGATCCTACAGCGGCCCCGGACACTAGTGAATGTGGTGAAAGGAGATAAAAGTAAAGAATTTGAATGGTATATTCTGGCTGAGAATAACGATTTTGGCAGGATTAGAAACTGTAGCTTGCTGTTCCTGTGATGAAAGAAATCATGATGGCAATTGTCTTCGTTAACTTGCACCTGGGCAGAGTTTGATGACTGGGTCCGCTGAATCACTTGTTTTATGGTATTCTTGAAATAATTTCCCATTGCCAACCACCTTCTTCCTAGCTTAATCCGTAGCCATGGTCGCTATCTCCAGCTGTTTTCATCTTGAGAGGCTCATTTCTTTATTGGTTTTGGCATATTTTTCATGGACAGATGCCCTTCCTGACTCCGCCCCTCCTCTTTTATCCGGCCAGGGGCGGCACAGAGTTGGGGTGGCTTAGTCTCCCCAGTGGCTAGGTTGCTACCACTGTCTGCCTGCTAGACTCCGTAAGGGGGTAGCGCCGTCAGTGCTGTGCACTGTAGGCATTACTTAAGGTTCTTTGCAACGTCCCTTCGGTCCTTAGCTGCAAGCCCTTTCATTTCTTTTACTGTACTTCCTTTCATATTCTTTCTTCCACCTTACTTTCCACCCTCTTCTAGCAATTGTTTCATAGTGCAACTGCGAGGTTTTCCTCCTGTTACACCTTTGTAACCTTTTACTCTCAATTTTCCTTTCAGCTCTGAATGACGTCATAGGTCCCAGCGCTTGGCCATCGGCCTAAATTGTATATTCTACTCTGCCTGTTAAGTTCTTATAGTTGGTTTAGTTGACGATTTAAAATTCCAGGGGCTTCCTCTCGTAAGACAGCACGACCTCTCTCTAATTGTTACTATTACCCAGGACCAAAAGTGGGTCCTGCTGTTACGCAAATCTTGAAGTATACAAATCTCGGAGATCTCTGATCTTCACCATACTGTGACATTGATCTAAGGGTCTTACTGACGTAGATTGCTGCACACCTATCGCATGGTATATTGTAAGCAACATAATCAGTTTGTTTATTGTTTAAACATACATTGATAAGATGAATTCCGATAGTTTCCGATAGTTCAGTATATACTGTCTGTTTTTATATGTTCAGTAACCATTCTGATGATTTCGACATAAAGCAGTTTTGTGTTTGTTGCTCAAGTTTATTTTATTTTTTGTTTGTTGACAGCCTTCCTGATAAATGGTGTTCAGGCTACTTGTTTTATACGTTAACGTATTTTCTCAGTCTCATCCGAAGTGCCCTTGTGAGCGTATGGTAAAACCTTGATCCAAATATCACTGGCAACTCCAATATTTACTGAGACGTCATGATAACGTAGAGAGGGATGTAAAAAAAAAAAAAAAAAAAAAAAAAACTCCGAGTGGTGCCCTTGTATTGAGGATCAAAAGACTGTATCTGGGACAACAATTATGCCCTTTTTTTTTAATTCATTTTTAGTTTTCTGTAAAAAAAAAACTATTGAGCTGGCTTTGTCTGTCCGTCTGCCCTCAGATCTTAAAATTACTGAGGCTAGAGCGCTGCAAATTGGTATGTTGATCATCCACGATCCAGTCATCAAACATACCAAACTGCAGCCCTCTAGCCTCAGTAGTTTTTATTTTATTTAATGTTAAGGTTAGCCATAATCGTGCATCTGGCAAAGATATAGGACAGACCACCACCGGGCCTTGGTTAAAGATTCATGGCCCGCAGGTCATACAGCATTATACCGAGACCACCGAAAGGTAGATCTATTTACTGTGGCCTTGATTATAAGCTGTACAGAAAACTTGATTGCGCTGAAGAAACTTTTTTACTTGTTAAATGTATTGATTGGAATTAGTACATTGAGTGTACAGAAAAACTGCAGTCAGTCATGTGGTTTTTTACACCCACTAACGCAGGCCGCTATATCCACCCACTCAGTTTGTTGCTCCCACTCAGTGCCTCACACTCAACTCATCTTACTGCTCCAGGTTACTCGGCCTCTGACTCTCCAAGTACACAACACAACATGGCTAATTATTTGCAGTCTACATCGTCAGGATTTTAAGATCTTATCTTTAAAAACAAAATCATCCTTTTCACACAGAGGTCCATAAAAAAAAGGGGCCGGGTTGAGATGACAACACTGTATATTAAAAGACACATTGCTGAGGTGCTTTGTGTATACAGTAGATGCATGAAGTGGCTAACACCATGGGGTTTTCTACACAGGAGGTTTACCTAAGTTTCTGCACTGAAAGTATGAGTACGGCAGTGACTGTTGTTTTGATTTTCTCTGGAACGACCTCATTACAGGGGATAGAGCATTATATATATATATATATATATATATATATATATATATATATATATATATATATATATATATATATATATATATATATATTATACATACATACATACATACATACATACATACTGTACATACATACATACATATATACAGTATACATACACACACACACACACACATATATATATATATATATATATATATATATATATATATATATATATATATATATATATATATATAATAAATTATTATATCGGCTGCTGCCCTGTTTACGGATACTAGCTGGCTAATACGGTATTTGTGCTACATTTCAGGTTTCCAAGAACAGAGCCAGCTATGCCTGGATTAGTTATGATAGATTTTGTCTTTAATCAAGTATTGTTATCATTCTAATTACCTTTATTTCTGATTGGTTCTGCGTAGAATCTCGTGTTGTATTTTATCACTGATGTATTCTTCAGTTGGTCTTTTCATTTATTATTTTGTCTGCAAATATTTCGTCGTGTTTATCTGCATCATTTGCCTTGCTAATGTCACTGACGTATGCTCAAGTTCTTTCACTTACTTTATATTTCTTACAAGTCAACATATTTTGTTTTCAAATGCCAGCTGTCCCGCTACCAATAATTTCCCTCGTACACATGGTAATTATTTTCCTTGCTATTTTATAAACAAAATTGATATGGTGTTGCGTGTAGCTTACAATTGCACGTACAATGTTCGGTTCTCTAACCGAACAAGATGGATGAATGGGCACGTCCTTTAAAATCTAATAAGCATCTCTTGGGTAAGCGGTGAATTATATAAAGAGTTATTAGTTAACTATAGTGGACAGCAGCTAGGATGTGAGAGAGAGAGAGAGAGAGAGAGAGAGAGAGAGAGAGAGAGAGAGAGAGAGAGAGAATAAAAATAGATGTTATGGTCCAGTGCTCCGTCATTGGAAGGCCCCGACAAGGTAATCCTCATTCCATTAGGATGAAAGCAATCATAAATTATTATTAACATATTGTGTTTGAAAATGCTATTAACTGAAATTCGCTTAAAGAGTAGAACTAAGCATCGCTTTACTGTAATCCTTTTACCTCTTTATTATCCCACTTAATCATCCCTCAATTGGTAATCAATATCCTTGTAATATTTGAGAAACCAGGTAAGACCAGCTTTCCACATTCATATCTAAAGTCCAGTGCATTATCTGTTAGTCCTCATGGACTTCTTAACGGGATTGCATCTTGTCATTTCTTGGATTATTAAGAACATGAATCCTGACTTGGTATTTCCGGGAGAACATCCATTCTAATAGTGTGTTCTTTTAAAGCCATTACAATGAACTATATATCTTTAAAAGCCAATTTCATTCTCCTAAAACTGCTTCAGTACTCAATATGGCCACTATATATATATATATATATATATATATATATATATATATATATATTATTGATAGATAGATAGATAGATAGATAGATGCATATAAGTGTGTATACACCCATCTATACATACAAATACATATTTATATATGTATAATATTTAAATATATTTTAATGTGTGTATCTGCAAGTGCATGTCTGTTGATATTTAAGTACAGGACTAAAACATTCCAAGTATACCAAGGGAAAAGAATAAATTGTGATATATAAAAATGAAGGACAAGAGATTGACAGTTCTTTGTCTAGACAGCGAAAGTGATAAGATTTACCAGAAGAAACAAAGTGTAGGGGTCCAACTGGTTTTTTATTTATTTATTCTTTTTAGAGAGAGAGAGTGAGAGAATAAAAGTGGGTGTACAAAAAGACTGTGTGACAGAATGAATATTCATTTTTCTTTTCTTTTAAGGAATCTGCATTTACAATGCTGCTGCTGTATTTTCCACAAATAGCTGGAAAAAGCTTTTTATCAAATATTCTCTCTCTCTCTCTCTCTCTCTCTCTCTCTCTGTAGGTATGCAAGGAATCATAGCTGGAAAAAGCCTTTTATCAAATATTCTCTCTCTCTCTCTCTCTCTCTCTCTCTCTCTCTCTCTCTCTCTCTCTGCATGCAAGGAATCATAGCTGGAAAAAGATTTTTATCAAATATTCTCTCTCTCTCTCTCCTCTCTCTCTCTCTCTCTCTCTCTCTCTCTCTCTCTCTCTCTCTCTCTAGCTATGCAAGGGATCATAGCTGGAAAAAGCCTTTACCAAATATTCTCTCTCTCTCTCTCTCTCTCTCTCTCTCTCTCTCTCTCTCTCTCTCTCTCTCTCTCTCTCTCTCTCTCTAGCATGCAAGGAATCATAGCTGGAAAAAGCTTTTTATCAAATACTCTCTCTCTCTCTCTCTCTCTCTCTCTCTCTCTCTCTCTCTCTCTCTCTCTCTCTCTCTCTCTCTCTACAGGGATCATAGCTGGAAAAAGCCTTTTATCAAATATTCTCTCTCTCTCTCTCTCTCTCTCTCTCTCTCTCTCTCTCTCTCTCTCTCTCTTTAGCATGCAAGGAATCATAGCTGGAAAAAGCTTTTTATCAAATACTCTCTCTCTCTCTCTCTCTCTCTCTCTCTCTCTCTCTCTCTCTCTCTCTCTCTCTCTCTCTCTCTCTCTGTCGATGTCATGACGTAGTTTGTTTGGAGCCATTCCTCTCTCTCTCTCTCTCTCTCTCTCTCTCTCTCTCTCTCTCTCTCTCTCTCTCTCTCTCTCTCTCTCTGGCGATGTCATAATGTTGTTTGTTTGGAGTCATTCCTCTGTCTCTCTCTCTCTCTCTACCCTCTGTCGAGTCATTATGATGATGTTTATTGGAAGACATTCCTCTCTCTCTCTCTCTCTCTCTCTCTCTCTCTCTCTCGGTGTCATAATGTTGTTTGTTTGGAGTCATTCCTCTCTCTCTCTCTCAATATACTGTGAAATGCCACCTAGGTCCAATTTTGTTTTATGATTTACTTCCATCATATTCTAAACACAGCATGTTTGCATAAAATATACATGCGTATTAAGTATAGGCAAATATATTTTCCTAAACATTAAACAGCTTCCCGTAAAAGGTTGGGGGTGGGGGGGCGCCGGGGCGGAGGGTGGCTCCCAAAATAATAAAGGACAATGATACTGCCACCATCACACTTTAACTGCTGAATAATGGATGAACCCCTTGTGCATAAAAACTCTCAGCACTAGCTGCTTCACACGCTTACACAGAAGGCTCAGCAGCAGCATGTCAATTAATTGAGGGTTATCTGGCGTCACAACTACCAGGGTCACCGACGCCGGCAGCATGTCAAACCGCATTCACTTGTATCTTGTAAGTGTTCTCTCGTTTTCTGTCTGCTGAAGTCTGCTTTCCAACAAATCTTTTTTCTCCATTTACCCTACAGTTTGTTCAGAGAGACCCTTCTTAGACAAGTTAGCTTCAATGCATTTCTTTTCATCTGAATCACAGCCATGAGCCTTAAAAACGGCAATGTGTATCTTCCCTTCATATTTCTGGTTAAATACAGGGCAAAGTGCTGTGACCACCTATCTGTTGATTTTACCACCACATACCATCGTTGCCTCGTATTCTTCAAGAGTGCAGATGTGGTTGCCACTGGTCTTTTATGCAGAAGCTCATGGTTCATTTAGTGCAGCGTTTCTCCCCCATGCGTCCCTTTGTCTTGGGGTACTCTGCCACTGAGTTCTAATTTCGTGCCACGTACCATCAACGTGGTAGCAGCCCATAGCAAGTCAATGGACCCGACATTGTGGTTTCAATTGGGATTAGAGAGACTGGCTAATCTGCCATTTAAGGGCCTTTCCTTCTTGAAGGGGTTCACAACCCTCTACAGAGTACTTACCTGTCTCCGTACAAGGCATTCACACTTTCTAAGTCAGCAGTAAAGAGGTAGTATTCTCTCTATGCAAGGGATCATAGCTGGAAAAAGCCTTTTATCAAATATTCTCTCTCTCTCTCTCTCTCTCTCTCTCTCTCTCTCTCTCTCTCTCTCTCTCTCTCTCTCTCTCTCTCTCTCTCTTTAATCATGCAAGGAATCATAGCTGGAAAAAGCTTTTTATCAAATACTCTCTCTCTCTCTCTCTCTCTCTCTCTCTCTCTCTCTCTCTCTCTCTCTCTCTCTCTCTCTTTAGCATGCAAGGGATCATAGCTGGAAAAAGCCTTTTATCAAATATTCTCTCTCTCTCTCTCTCTCTCTCTCTCTCTCTCTCTCTCTCTCTCTCTCTCTCTCTCTCTCTCTCTCTCTCTGTGCAAGGAATCATAGCTGGAAAAAGCTTTTATCAAATGGATCTCTCTCTCTCTCTCTCTCTCTCTCTCTCTCTCTCTCTCTCTCTCTCTCTCTCTCTCTCTCTCTCTCTGTAGCATGCAAGGAATCACAGCTAGAAAAAACTTTTATCAAATGGATATTCTCTCTCTCTCTCTCTCTCTCTCTCTCTCTCTCTCTCTCTCTCTCTCTCTCTCTCTCTCTCTCTCTTTCCCCTCCTGGATAGAAAACGCCATCCCTTGAAAATATTTTACCTGGCTCATTCACCCCGTTCATCAATAATAGGTTTTCTTTTCTTTAATGTGTTCTCAATTTAGTTTGTAATTAATTTGCCATTTGTAAATAATTTCCTATTGAAATTTGAAATTGCTTTTCCTTCTTTCCTTTTGTTTTATTACCATTTCTATCAAAGTCTCTTCCAATTCGTTTAATTACAATTTAGGTGTTTGTTTTTTCGCTAATAATTCTACCGGCAGTCGCTAATTTACCTTTCATCTCGCTGTCTCTTTAACGACGTCCATGTTTCATTAATCAGAAATAATTGTAAAGAAGAAATAAAAACATTGGGATAAATCTCTCTCTCTCTCTCTCTCTCTCTCTCTCTCTCTCTCTCTCTCTCTCTCTCTCTCTCTCTCTCACAATGAAAGCTTGTTGATATACACCCCAGAGGTTTACTGGGATTCAGCATGAATTCAGAAGGTTGATCATGCTGCCATTTGAGACAAACGACACTTCGATAACGTTAACTTACCTGATACCCGAATATTTATATCTCAGAAGCTGAGGATGTGAAAATAGAATAAAATTAAAGCAAAATAACTTTGAGCGGAAAGAACAAGATAAGTTTGAGAATACTACCTCTTTACTGCTGACTTAGAAAGTGTGAATGCCTTGTACGGAGACAGGTAAGTACTCTGTAGAGGGTTGTGAACCCCTTCAAGAAGGAAAGGCCCTTAAATGGCAGATTAGCCAGTCTCTCTAATCCCAATTGAAACCACAATGTCGGGTCCATTGACTTGCTATGGGCTGCTACCACGTTGATGGTACGTGGCACGAAATTAGAACTCAGTGGCAGAGTACCCCAAGACAAAGGGACGCATGGGGGAGAAACGCTGCACTAAATGAACCATGAGCTTCTGCATAAAAGACCAGTGGCAACCACATCTGCACTCTTGAAGAATACGAGGCAACGATGGTATGTGGTGGTAAAATCAACAGATAGGTGGTCACAGCACTTTGCCCTGTATTTAACTACAAAAAAGAGAAATATGAAGGGAAGATACACATTGCCGTTTTTAAGGCTCATGGCTGTGATTCAGATGAAAAGAAATGCATTGAAGCTAACTTGTCTAAGAAGGGTCTCTCTGAACAAACTGTAGGGTAAATGGAGAAAAAGATTTGTTGGAAAGCAGACTTCAGCAGACAGAAAACGAGAGAACACTTACAAGATACAAGTGAATGCGGTTTGACATGCTGCCGGCGTCGGTGACCCTGGTAGTTGTGACGCCAGATAACCCTCAATTAATTGACATGCTGCTGCTGAGCCTTCTGTGTAAGCGTGTGAAGCAGCTAGTGCTGCGGAGTTTTTATGCACAAGGGGTTCATCCATTATTCAGCAGTTAAAGTGTGATGGTGGCAGTATCATTGTCCTTTATTATTTTGGGAGCCACCCTCCCCCGCGCCCCCCCCCAACCTTTACGGGAAGCTGTTTAATGTTTAGGAAAATATATTTGCCTATACTTAATACGCATGTATATTTTATGCAAACATGCTGTGTTTAGAATATGATGGAAGTAAATCATAAAACAAAATTGGACCTAGGTGGCATTTCACAGTATATTGAGAGAGAGAGAGAGGAATGACTCCAAACAAACAACATTATGACACCGAGAGAGAGAGAGAGAGAGAGAGAGAGAGAGAATGTCTTCCAATAAACATCATCATAATGACTCGACAGAGGGTAGAGAGAGAGAGAGAGAGACAGAGGAATGACTCCAAACAAACAACATTATGACATCGCCAGAGAGAGAGAGAGAGAGAGAGAGAGAGAGAGAGAGAGAGAGAGAGAGGAATGGCTCCAAACAAACTACGTCATGACATCGACAGAGAGAGAGAGAGAGAGAGAGAGAGAGAGAGAGAGAGAGAGAAAAGCGATAATGACTCCAAACAAACAACATCATGACATCAACAGAGGGTTGGGGAGAGAGAGAGAGAGAGAAGGGGGTGACGTGTATCCTTCGTCCCTTTCATTATAACTCTGTTCATTCATTATACCTCGCGATGAAAGTATGGGATTAACACCCCCATAAATCTCTGCATCCTTGAGGAGGAGGAGGAGAGAAGAAGACTCCTGGCTCGGGAGATCTCAAGGAGAGTAGGATCTTGGGTGTGGAGGTGCAGGTTAGGATTTTGTATTTTTTTATTATTATTATTATCATTTTTTTTTTTGGACGGAGGGAGCTGGGTCTTGGGGTATGTGTGTACTCAAAATTGAGTCATTCTCTAATTTTCTCTCTTATAGGTGCCGTTATGTCTTAAAAAAAGGAAAAGAAAAAAAAAAAACAAATAAAAGGCCTTTCTCTGTGTTTGCCTGTATTTTTACCTCTCTCATGTAGAGGTCACTGTGCCTTGTGGAATCCTTAATTCTTTCTTTTTGTCTTTTATATATATCTCTCTCTATCAGATGGTGGCATGGCGCTAATAAGATTCCCTCCCCCGCCGACGCCTCTCTCTCTCTCTCTCTCTCTCTCTCTCTCTCTCTCTCTCTCTCTCTCTGTTCTGTCTTTTGTTTGGTATAATCTCTCTTTTTCTCTCTTAATGTCATGTTCTCTGTCGAGTTAATGTCACGATGTTCTTTGTTTGCTATAATCTCTCTTATTCTCTCATGTTAATGTCATGTTCCTTTGTTTGGAATAACTTCTCTCTCTCTCTCTCTCTCTCTCTCTCTCTCTCTCTCTCTCTCTCTGTCGTGTTAATATCATGATGTTCTTTTGTTTGGTATAATCTCTCTCTTCTCTGTCTCTCTCTCTCTCTCTCTCTCTCTCTCTCTCTCTCTTATCTTCTCTCTCTCTGTTTGTCATTATGTTCTTCTGTTTGGAATAATTTCTCATTTCTCTCTCTCTCCTCTCTCTCTCTCTCTCTCTCTCTCTCTCTCTCTCTCTCTCTCTCTCTCTCTCCCCCCATGTGTGTATGTGTGTGTGTACACGTAGGTCTTATTACCGTGAATATCGTAAGAAGCAATTCCCTTGCTCTTAACTAGGGAATTTAGATTTGGAAGTTTACCGAAGTGCAGTTAGAGTCGTCTCGTGACAGGTGAAGCGATTCCAATTGCTCTGCAGTGGCCTCCAATCAGTGCCGTGGAAGTCATGGCGACGACAGCAGCTTCCCTCACCATGACGACATGCGGATGTTCTTCCAAGGCTTCGTCGAGGGAGATGTCGCGCTGCTTGCTTCGAGGGGAAGCGCCACACCATTTCCTTGCTTATGATAAAATTCTCTCTCTCTCTCTCTCTCTCTCTCTCTCTCTCTCTCTCTCTCTCTCATTGTCTTGCCTTGTTAAGAGGATTGTAATTTTTGCCTACGACATTTTAGTAAAAAGGTCCATGCGTAGAGAGAGAGAGAGAGAGAGCCATAACATTTGTCAGTAGCAATATATTTTATCAGTTAAGTAGACTCTTGAGTAAAATGAGTTAGGCAGATAGAGAAAGAGACAGATAGATAGATAGAAACCGAGGATGAGCTTCAAACATTAACTTACATAACAAAAATAAGACGCAGCAAGTAAGTGAAAAGATAATAAAAGGAGAGAAATGTACATATATACATAGATATGTACATAGAGTTTCCTGTTGAAAATCCCTAACTTATCTTCAGGGGTATGGAAAATCCAAGATGTCTAGATATTTGTCGCTCTTAGCCGCTGAACGCGATCATTTTACACAAGATGAAAAGGTCCTGTTTACAGAGACGTTAGAAAAGGGTCCGGAAATATTTAATGAAGATAATTTAAACCGTAAATTCTTTTGAGAGGAAGAAAAAACAAAAGAATCGCTCAGGAAGTCGAAGGGAATAACACCGATGGTGCGACAGTTGCTAAAGAGGGCGTCATTATCATTAAGATTTTTCAGAAAGAAATCATTAATGACATTCGTTCGGCCTTCCGTTCTTTTACACACGCGCGCCCACGCACAATGTCTTATCTTTGCATATATATATATATATATATATATATATATATATATATATATATATATATATATATATATATATATATATATATTTATATTTATATGTATATATATTTATATGTATATATATTTATATATATATATATATATATATATATATATATATATATTTATATTTATATTTAAATGTATATATATATTTATATATATATATATATATATATATATATATATATATATATATATATATGTATATATATATGACCATAAAATATGTTTTGTTAAAATTGAATTCCACCTAATAAAGGCAGCCCATAAAGACACCAAAAGGGTAGATTTTACAGTATATTATATTTCTGAGACAACTGTCTCCCTCAACTGAGAGGTTGAGGGAGACAGTTGTCTCCGAAATATAACGCTGAAATATCTACCCTTATGGTGTTTTTATGGACTGTTTATTATATATATACAGTATATGTATTATTTTATATATATATATATATATATATATATATATATATATATATATATATATATATATGTTATACATACATACATACATACATATACTTATATATATATTATACATACATATATTATAATATATATATATATATATATATATATATATATATATATATATATATATATATATTCAACACTCAACAGCGAGACACCCGAAATTGATTCCATGTGGAGAAACAATTTAGGTTAGTTTCCCTGAAAATCATTGTTGCTCTGTTGAAGTAAACTATAAATTATACCCCTGGTAGTTAGTCGAATGTGGTGGATCACAGCCGACTTTAGAAGAAGACGTGAGTCTAGCAACCTCACCTCAAAAATGACTCCGCGAGAACCAAAGGAGTTAACAACATTTGGTGCCCCACTTCTAAGGGCACCATTAAGGGTCAGGTTGTTAACCCGTGCCCTTTTCCTTGACCCAAGTAGACGCTGGTGCCCATTTATAGTTGTAGACTGGTGCAAGGTCTAGACCTCGGACTGGTGATTGGTAGACCTCGATCGAACTATGAACCTAACGATCGTGAGCCCAGAGCTGTACCACCTTACCTCTTTGTATGGTACTTCCCAGGTTTGTAGGAACGCTAATGACCTTTAGTGCGTGTTCTTCGTAAATATTCCTGTATCTTGATTAATTATAATAATAATAATAATAATAATAATAATAATAATAATAGTTTTAGTAGCACGTAAAGAAACCGGTGAAGTTTGTCTAAATGACCTTAATATTCCTCCTCTCTTTAGACGGGGCAAGGCGACATAACGACGTCCTAAACGGAGATCACTCATGAAGATAATGTACGGGATAAGGCAGAGAGAGAGAGAGAGAGAGAGAGAGAGAGAGAGAGAGAGAGAGAGAGAAAATTGGAAACAACGTTAAAGAGAACAATCTTGTTAACTGAAAGAGATAGTTATAGGGAAACCAGAGAGAGAGAGAGAGAGAGAGAGAGAGAGAGAGAGAGAGAGAGAGAGAGAGAGAGATTAAAAAACGGAAAGAAAGATAGCACTAAAAAGAGGGAACAAGCTTGGTAATTATGGGAGATGGTTGTAGAGAGAGAGAGAGAGAGAGAG
>NC_089786.1:13816008-13861008 GCF_040412425.1 Macrobrachium rosenbergii | reverse complement strand
GCTTGTAGGATTACACTGTCATTAATTCTACAAATACTTTCTCGATTAGGAGACAGTCACAAGTGATCACAGAGTCGTTAATCGTCCAGATTTTATTGCCGTCTGAGTGGCTTCTTTCAGGGATTACACACTCATTAACGTTTTATTTAATTTTTTAATAAATTACTGAATCACTAAGCAAATAGTGACACACACACACACACACACACACACACACACACACACACACACATATATATATATATATATATATATATATATATATATATATATGTATATATATATACATACATATACATATATATTACTAGATACGTATGTAATTTGTGTTAATCACAATGTCCTCTTAACATCCCGATTTCTTCATACTTTGGCAACTCATGTTACTACTAAGCCGGGAACCAAATGAAGAAAGAAATGTATGTTTATATGTCAAACTTCCTTCACGTGAGTTACAACTTAATATTAAATATAAACAGTATTTTTGGCCACGAGGAAAGTGAAATAATTTTGTGCACGAACCTTTACCTTTATTCTCAGTCCTTTCCAAGCAATGCATAGCGGAACAAAAGATTACAATGAATGTTTTACAAACAACAACTGAGCTGAACGTTGTATACAATCATTTTAATGCTTACATATGCATTACATCTGGATTAAATCTTCAGTTGAATACCAGTTGTCTAGGATTAACTCAGGAACTGAGGTACAACAAGGTGAGGCAAAGGACGTGAACCCAGATTACTGGGTCTTTAGTTTCTCTTAAATCTTCGAACAGAAGATTTATGAATGGGGTCAAGAGTGAATAAACCTGGTCTTAAATTCATGTTATTTTCGTTTTTTTTTATCAGTTATATAAATGCATTTTCAAGGATATCTTTAGACAATATTTTTACTTCTTGTAATGATACAATTATAGGACCAATCACTCTTGTGTGATTTTTCACTTGGGAACGCAAACGAGTATTATTTTCTTGGCCAGTTCTTGCTGAATATTTATTCTCATTTAATCTAAGATTTAATTACTTACTTGTCTGGACGAAGTAAAATTAATCACAATCCCTACTTGGGTTTCTAAAGACAGTGTTGCTGATTTAGTGAGGAAAATTAACTATAAGCATGTTTACAGTGCTCTTATATGACAAGATAACATTTACAATGAATATTTCCAACACTGATTTGACTGACTCAAAGGCTAACAAAGAGTGCTCTTAGGTAATTGTCTATGTTAGTTACTTTATAATATTTTGGATACTTGTCACAATAAAGTTGTGAAGACAGCAATTGTATCTCCCTGTCACTATTATTATTAAATGCCCTGACAGCTTTATTGTAGCAAGTATCCATATTATAAAAGTGACAGGAAATGATCCAATTAACTCCAGATTTTTTGCCTGTCTCATTTTGAAACTCAGTCAGATCACTGCTAAGCCGGGAACCAAATGAAGAAAAAATGTCATCTTTATTCATAATATAATAGTAAAAAACATTCTTATGATAAAGTTGAATTTGATGGATGACAGTTAGTTTGGAAACGGCATTGGGTCTGTTTATAAGTCCTCCTTTCCTAAAATGCAATTTGAACAAAAATTACATCAGTGTTTTATAAGCTGAACCCTGTATACATCCCCTTTAATGCTTAAATAATTGCATCTAGTTGACAAAATTTACATTACATAAGCGTGTTTTACAGTGCTCACACACAAGATGCCATATATATAATATTTCCAACACTATTTTGATTGATATATATATATATTCTTATATATATATATTAGATACTATATATATTATTTTGGATACTTGTATATATATTTAGTGAATATAAATAATGTATATATATATATATTGTATATATATATATATAAAATATAGGAAGATATATATATATAAGAACACTGTTTGCCTGTCTGTGTTTGTGTGTGTAGTATATCAGTGGTGAAATGAGGTAAATGATCTGTTTATTTATCATGTACTAAAAAGCATTCCATCTTGCAGGAACTTGATCTTAGTCTCTTTAGCTAATGAGAAAATTGTCCTAAACCCATCCTAAAGAATTTATACATATATCATATATATATATATGATACATCCCCTTTATATATATATATATATAGTTGACAAAATTTATATATATATATATATATATATATATATATATATATATATATATATATATATATATATATATGTCATTGTCATACTTGGGGATGCATAAGGGGAATTCCACCATGATGTAAAATATCTTGAAACTTAAAAATGAGCTTTTGCTATCCACTGCTAGCGTATCAAAAACTGACAGCGGCTAGAATGCTTACTTTTTAATATATATTTTTAACACATTTTATACTATTGTGAAATTTCCCTTTTATATATATATATATATATATATATATATATATTTATATATATATATATATATATAAATATATTTGTATGTGTGTGTGTGTGTATGTATGTATGTATGATTCAGAACGCCAGTGAGATACAGAGTGTAATCCTGATTCTCTTGAAGGAGTACGAACGTGGGTTTATTTTTCTTAGCATATAAATAAAATCTCGAAATACGGGCAAGACTGGAAAGAGAATGGTAAACTAAATCACAGAGAGGATGAATTGATATTTCGGTTGCGAGAGGGATTGTATTCCGATCGAAAAACATATGAATACTTGATGGTTTGGGTTGCTGACTCAGATGGAGTCAAGTTGTTATTTGTATAGAAATGCACATGAATTTTGTATAAGAGCGCTATATATATATATATATATATATATATATATATATATATATATATATATATATATATATATATATATATATATATATATATATATATATATATATATATATATATTCATATAAATATGAAAACTCTTAGCCACGGCCCATGAAACTCTCAGCCTCGGCCCACGAAACTTTCAGCCACAGCCCAGTTGGTACCCATAGCGGTGCCAGACGCACGATCATGGATAACTTTAACCTTAAATAAAAGAAAAACCACTGAGGTTAGAGGGCTGCAATTTGGCATGTTTTATGATTGAGGGTGGATGGTCAACATACCAATTTGCAGCCCTCTAGCCTCAGTAGTTTTTAAGATCTGAGGCCGGACAGAAAAAGTGCGGACGGACGGACAAATAGCCATCCCAATAGTTTTCTTTTACAGAAAACTAAAAACGTCAATTTACGTCACTATACGTCGTTGTTTCCCAACCAGTTGTCAGTTTGAATCCCAATGGTGACGAAGTAATTATCAAATATAATTCCCCCCCAGTTGTATTTATTCTCGAGGTAGAATGAATTGGATATTAAACGATATTTGAGGCTTGATATTTGTGATATATATATATATATATATATATATATATATATATATATATATATATATATATATATATATGTATGTGTGTGTGTGTGTGTGTGTGTGTGTGTATTTGTGTTTGTGTGTATGATAATAATCACAGTTGATACATTACTGTATTATTATTATTTGTCAAGCACCACAGGGAACAAACGAAAAACAGTTGTAAATCCTGACTAGTGTCGGCTTTATTGCCAAACCTCACTTCCAGAGGGCTGATTCAAAGTGGTAGAAATTCAGCACATATATGTTGGCAAAACAGTACATACAAACATATAGACAGTTGGATACTAAGTATTTTCACCTGACAGGTGTTTTGTAGGCAGTCTTACCCTCATTAGTGATAAGTCAACTTTTTACAAATCCTGCTTCACTTTTTCTCGTTTCTCAGCTACCTTTCTTAAAATGTAAACCTCTTGCATATTTCTTTTAACATTAATGGATCAAGTTTATACGTGCCCTAAGAGATATTCGTGTTCTTAAAGAAACATTCTTTTTATAAAACCAGACTCTTTGATGTTCCTTTCCTGTACAGTGTTAAAATAAATAAACTATCTTTTTTACTCCTGTCCAGTTGTTTTCATTATCACGTACAAAAATTCCACTGTTCACTTGTGCATTACTTGCACATTTTTATGCTTTTCTGTTCTCTTTTCCAATGTTTTTCCAGTTTGGCCAATATAAAAGTTATCACAAGACCTACACGGAAATCGGTATACACATCCTTCAGTACTGTAGAGAGAGTTCTTTATAAGGAAATGTGTCACTTCAAAAAAAATATGTAAGAAGTTTAATGTTAAGGCAGTTGAGAGACGGGAAAGAGAGAAGCGGGCTACTGTCTTGTCTGTTGTGTTGAATTTTTTATACTTATCAGTCCTCTGAAGATGGCTTAGCAATGAAACCGAAACTGGTCAAGATTTACAAACGTTTTTCATTTACCCACACACACACACATTCATATATATATATATATATATATATATATATATATATATATATATATATATATATATATATATATATATATATATATATAATATATATATATATATAAATATATATATATATATATATTTATATATATATATATATATATATATATATATATATATATATATATATATATATATATATATACTAGTACACACAACGACATATATATATATATATATATATATATATATATATATATATATTTATATATTTATATATATATATATATATATATATATATATATATATATATATATATATATATATATATATATATGTGTGTGTGTGTGTGTGTGATCCATTTGTTGCCAGACTCACTAGTATGAGACCCGCGACCGATCCTAGTACTGGAACGATTTAACTCTGTTTCTTGGAAAATCCAGTGTACCTTTACTGACCCGAAAGAGCGACATGTCAGTTATTCATATTCCGTTGGGGTGCGTCGCGAGAACCTCGTAAAATTGTTTCGAAAAGTATACATACATACATATTATATAATATATATATATATATATATATATATATATATATATATATATATATTTATTGGCAGAAAGAATGATGTAATGTAGTTAATAATAATAATAATAATTATTATTATGTCATGTTTAATTCATCCAGTATTCATCAAGGACGAATCCTAAATGCACTGAGGGGTGACACAGCAAAGGCACTCCATTCTTTGTTGTGACTGCGTATCCATGTCAGCATATTTAACGAAATACGGAAATATTAAACCTCTCGATTCTCTATGGCAAGGGAGTGCCAATCATAGATTAAGCCAGTTTCCAAAAGAGTTACTTGAAAAATACGACATTTTCAAAGAACCCTGTTATCCCTTTGCTCATTTTTAGTTTTCTGTAAAAGAAAACTATTGAGCCGGCTTTGTCTGTCCGTCCGCACTTTCTCTGTCCGCCCTCAGATCTCAAAAACTACTAAGGCTAGAGGGCTGCAAATTGGTATCTTGATCATCCCCCCTCCAGTCATCAAACATACCAAATTGCAGCCCTCTAGCCTCAGTATTTTTTTTTATTTAAGGTTAAAGTTAGCTATAATCATTCCTCTGGCAACGATATAGGATAGGCCACCAACGGGCCGTGGTTAAAGTTTCATGGGCCGCGGGTCATACAGCATTATACCGAGACCACCGAAAGATAGATCTATTTACGGTTGATTGCCTTGGTTATACGCTGTAGCGGCTGTACAGAAAACTCGATTGCGCCGAAGAAACTTCGGCGCATTTTTTACTTGTTATTCTTTCCCTTTTCTTCTCATCCTCTTCATCTATCTGCTTCCTATTCATCCTTTTTCCTTTTCTTCAGCATTTGCCTTCATTTTTCCGGCTTCTTTCGTTCTCCTTCTCCTCCTCTTTAGTCAATAGTTCTTATTGTTATGTTTTATTCTTTATCCTTCTGTATATTAATGTAATTTTTTCCGAGTTTGCAGTAGTAGAACAAATAATGATTATACGATTTATAACCTTCCTATGGAAGTCTATAATAGTAATTAGTTTAACAGTACTATAAAATGTCAGTAATCTAAGAGACCAGAACACCTCCATTCTGCAATTTTTACCATTAGCAAAAGGAACATGAGAGGGCCGCCCCCCGTGCTGGACGACGGCATCTGTAAACGTAAATAACAATACCCTTAGAGTATTGTTAAACACTGGAGAAATGGATATATGTATAAGCATTGCTGTTATTATATAGAGATGTTAATAATAATCTTATTAAAAACATTTGAATTTACTTTATGATTACTTTATCAACTTTCAGGTTTCCTGGCAACCGTAGTTAATCAATAATGTTAATGATATTAGTAATAATACGTTCTGTTATTTTTATTATTACAGTTATTCATCACCAGGGAATTATTGCTGCCGTCGAGCCGAGCGGAACAGGAGAAGAGGAGACGGGAGTTTTTCGGAAATTAGTCACATATTTTAGTCTGGTCTCATAGATTCTGTCGAACCATTTGTCTTGCCATTAAAACTTTCCTTTTGGGGGGAAACTTTTGTAAAATGTATCTCTGTGGTTGAAGAGGGGTTTAAATAGACCGTCTGGTTTCGAACATTTAATGGTCTGCCGTTTTCTCTTTTATTTATATGGGATTTCTTCTTCTTCTTATATATATATATATATATATATATATATATATATATATATATATATATATATATATATATATATATATATATATATATATATATATGTATGTATATATATATTGTATATATATATATTTATGGTGTGTTGTATCATTGCTTCCCATGTGATGGCAGTACCCATTCACAGCTTGTCGAATGACGGGGAAAAGCTAGGATCGATCTGCGGATCTTGCAAGCACGAGCGCAGTGCTCTACCACTAAACTACTTTAGTTGTCTTTTTTAATATTATATACACGCATATATATATACAAATATGTATATATAAATATATATATATATATAATAAATATATATATAATATATATACATATATATATGTATATATAAATATATATATATATATATATATATATATATATATATATATATATAAATATATATATGTATATAAATATATATATATATATATATATATATATATATATATATATATATATATATATATATATATATATAGAGAGAGAGAGAGAGAGAGAGAGAGAGAGAGAGAGAGAGAGACGTTTAAAAATAAGAAGCACAAAACATTCAATGTCAGTAACTCGCAATGAATACCAAAAAGGGTTAAGGAAACCCAAGTAGGCTATTCCAGATTCCCAGCCCCTGAAAAGCAAGCATCTTAAATGCCTCTACAACAAGAATCCTTCGAGGTTTGGGGGTAATCAAGTGCTATTTTGTCCTTCCAAACAGGAAGTCAGAGGCAACGAAAATATGAGATGGTGGCTGGGAAGGGACTCACTTGAGTGCGTGACCAGAATTGCTTGTTCTTTTTCGCAGGATTCGGGAGATATTCCGCTTTTTCTCCTTATTCGTTTTATTTTTCTATTCTTCTTCTCTCTCTCTCTTTCTTCATATGCTCTTTTCTGTTGCTTTTCTTTCTCCTTTGCTTATGCTTCTTCTTTTGTTCTTGTTCTCTATTTGCTTTCTTCCCTCATCCCTTCTCCGATTTCTTGCACTCTTTCTTAGCCAGTTTTCTATTTTCTTCCTATATTCTTACTTATATTCTTCCTTGTTTTCGTCGTTTACCTTTACATCTTCCTGCATAACTTATTTTTCACTTCTTAGTCTTTTACTCCGTCGTCTTCGTGTTCTTCGTCACATCATCTTTCTCTTCTTCTCTCTCTCTCTATACTCCTATCATCCTCACCTTTACCCCTGTTCTTGTTTATTTCATATTCATGTTCAGTCTTTTTCATCTTCTTATTAATATGCTTTCTCTTCTTCTGTTCTTCGTCCTTCACCTATTCTTCTTTTATGTTTTTTTCGTTATTGAGAATTAAGTTTTCCTCACCTCTTTTATATTCAGTAATGAAGCCAGTCCACGAATCCCAAATAAATTCATATCATAGTCCACGAAGCCCATATAAATTCATATTATAAATGTTGGAGGCTGCCTACTTAATCTCAATTCTCAGGTGTTTTGATCGACCAGCAAGAAGGATGTCTAATTGTTGATGAGGTTTTCAGTCAGCTCAGACTGTCTGGTCTTCTGTTCCGCAAGGTGGTGCTTTGGAACCTTTCTGTCTTTTGCTCCTCGATAGTAAAGGAGCACTTGGACTGGAAAATTCGAAAGTACAGAATGGATAAGAGAAAACTCTCTTTCGAAGTATTTGATCCTTCAACCCACAAAATAAAGTTGATTTTATTTATTATTATTATGTTATTTAAATCCAATGGGATGGTTAACTTAGTGTGTTTATCTAAACTAGAATTAAAGAAAAAGAATGAAAGATGTAAAGGGGTAGGCTAATTAGAAAAGAAGCGATAAACAAACCACATTAGAGAAAGGAGGTTGAAGGTCCCAGGGAAAACAGGAGATATAGACATTCTATATTTTATTAGAATGTTTGTATTTTTTATCATGTTTATATTTAATTTCCAATAAAAGAAACACCGGAGTTAGGTGTTTCGTACGGAAGATAATATGGAAACTTTTATAATTATGTATATCCTTTTTTCTGAATTTATTATATACAGTAGGTTTTCTCGTAAATGCTAAATCGCTGAATTTTTAAAACTTGAAAATATGAAAATCTCCAAATTCTTTGTAATGGATAATGATTACAGTTTGCGTTATGCGGGCTACTGTATACTGTACTCTAGGTTCTTTGCAGTTTCCTTTCGGCCTTAACTCCATGGCTCTCTGCCTTTTAGTTTTCATGTTTCTTTGGGTCTCTAACCACGTATCTGTCCAACTTCTTTAATTTTATCCTCCCCCAATTTTTTTATAAATAATATTCTTTTGGCCAGGCGTACGAACATAGAAATGTGATTCATTGGTCTCTTTTAAGTACTTTGTAATAATAATAATAATAATAATAATAATAATAATAATAATAATAATAATAATAATTAAAAAGAAAAGTATTTCACACTTTAGTGGAAACCTGCTTACTTTCAAATATTGTGTCGCAGAGAGAGAGAGAGAGAGAGAGAGAGAGGGTGGGGGGGCGGGGGAATAAGTTTGTAGAAAAGTAATTGAGAGAGAGTCCATATGTAGGAGTAGTGGTAGAGAGAGAGAGAGAGAGAGAGAAAAAGAAAGTCGTTGTCTAGGACAGAGCACATTTATCATTTTATTTGACGGAAGGAGAAGCGTTTGTGAGCGAAAAGGGCAGCGTCCCTGTCCTTTTTTTGTTTTTGTTTTTTGTTTTTTGTTTTTGCGAGAAGACGCGAAATGAAGATTGGATCTCCATTCCGTGGGTCTCCTTTGGAATTTGTACGTGAACTACACGACACAAGTGAATAATAAAACGTTTATTAGGACAGAATTATTTTTGGGTAGCTTTCAAAAGTGGCTTGCCGCCACTTAGATGTTATTTTCTGTTTTAAATTTAAATTTTAAAGCCACCTGTAATGGCTAAAGATGCGAAGTTTGTCAACAAAATATTGTAGGATGGCGGACATAGCTTTGATTTTTTTTTCTATGGAACATATGAAAAAGAGAAATATGTATTAAATTTTGACTAACTTTTCTAGGTTATTAATGTAAGAATATTTTTTTATTATACATTACTCGTATAATTGAAAGTAAAGCTTTAGTAAATCATGCTTTTAAGTTTGTACTACGTGTTATGAAGTAAAAATACATTTTGCTTTTCGATAGATGCAGTTATTCTTATCATTAGTAGAATGCCCCTCTCGTCAAAATTATGGCAGTATTTAAGTCTTTTGACAAATGCGTCATAATTATAATATATCGACACATATTCCTTCTTTACATAATCTTTTTCAAGATTCTGTGATCACGATAACTTGGAGTTCACTACCCACTGAGTCTCTGTTACACAATAAATGAACATTGCCTCTTATGTTTTTACGATTAATAGCGGAGTTATATATATATATATATATATATATATATATATATATATATATATATATATATATATATATATATATATATATATATATATATATATATATATATAGTGTGTGTGTGTGGGTTTTATCCATTTACGTTTGGTTACACCAGTAACTTTTCATGCTGCTCTTAGTTAATGTGAAATATTATGATGAACATTAATAATAATAATAATAATAATAATAATAATAATAATAATAATAATAATAATATTATTATTATTATTATTATTATTATTATTATTAATATTATTATTATTATTCATCTGAAAGCTTATTGTTAGGACCCTTTTGTTGTAACAAATACAAAAAGATTTAAATTTACTGTTATGTCACTGTAGAGTTTAATCACGAAAAATCAGATTTGCATTTTGCTAGGAGTTGCAAAATTGCTTTTCAAGCCTGATCCAAGAGTGCGATAATGGAGGTCCCGACTAGTTCTGTCAAAATGAAGGATGGAATTAGCTTGTTTTCTTCAGACGGAAAGAACTGAAAACAAACATTTTATTTTTATTTCCATGGCCAGTGGGACGTTCGCCCCAATACTCTTTTCTATCAGCCCTCCCCTAACCATCCCCCCCTTCTCCACAGAAAAAAAAAAATGGCACGAAGGGAGAAGAAGCAGGATGTTTGACACACATACAGATGAGATTAATACACAGATGTTCATTGGAAAACTGGTGTATTATCTACGAAAATATTTCCTTGTTTACAATGTAATATGGAACTTTCTTTCCTGAGTCTATAAGCTGTCGTAATATCACATCTCAAACAATCATCTTCGTCATCGAAAACCTGCTTTTCATGTCTTGCAGTTGGCTTAAAAAATGGGTTTTGTATACACAGGTCAACCTACCAGATCAAAGACTAACGCTAACGGGTTCTTCCCTAAGGTAATACTAATTTTCCTCGTGAACTGCTTGGTTAATCTGTGTCAACAGGACAATCCTTTTTTCTTCTTTTTATCTTCCCTTCCCTCTTTTATTCTTTCGTCCACAAAGGATTTTTTTTTTCAACCTTTTTCCTGTATTTTTCGCATTTCATTTTCTGTTTTTTTATCTCCATTTCTGCGTTTCTCCCACTTCGTCTTTTATTTTTTTATATTTTCCTTTTCTCTATTTCTCCCATTCTATCTTTTTATTTTTTATATTCTCCTTGACTTTCAAACCATTATCAGACTACATTTATCTTGTCAATTTCTTGATATCCTGTTTCTTTGTCTTTCCTAACCCTTAAACTACTTTTACTTCAATGAATCTTATCCACAGTTTGTTCCATTCCTTTTATATTTTATCCCTGAGCTTTACTCGTATTTATCCTTTACCTTTTAAATCTGATTTTATGAGCATACCTAAATATGGATCCCGTAATTTAGTTAAACTGAGTGCACCTAAGACAGTGATTCTTTTTACTGAAGTCTTCTCTCCCACCTAATTCTTCAGTTATTATTTTATGAAGGTTAAGTAACACCCCTCACTTCCTTCCTTATTTTGGGTGGGGTGCAGGCCAAGTAATTTCGGATCCTAATATTTTGGCTGCTGCTTAGAGTTAATTTAGATTAGTTGTATTAGGTTAAGTCAATATAATCCAAAATGTGTGTGTGTAAGGGGGGGAGGGTATTCTGAAATGATTGTTATTTGGGTGACAGGAAGATTTTGAGCTGAGACAACTTACACTCGGCACGACTGGAATTCCTTTGGGTGTCCAGGTTCCATTTAACTTACCTTGGACAGATATGACATCTTTCAAAAAGGTAAATTTTCCTTTTAAGAAGTGGATGTGTTGTATGGAACCATAATTTTAATTTGTCTTACTCATTACAGCTGTTAATTAGGCATATTCATCTCTCTTCAGATTATTACTCATGAAGGTGTGGTTCCTCATCTTTTGGCTCCATCCTCTGTAGGATGAATCTAAGGTAGTTCGTGTGATCACTGATTCCATTCCCACCTACACGAGAGAAATTCTCTCTCTCTTTTTCTGTAGGTAGTGTTTCGGTCATTGCTCCGGTGGGCTAAAGGGGAGAATACTTCCTGCTCTTAAGTGTCCTCGTAACATCTGCCACATTCACTGTGTGGTAATCCTTGGATTACCAGCTCCAGTAACAGTAACTTTACTTCTACTGAGAAGCTTTGAAACTATTTTGGCGGCTGTCTTTCTGCCTTATAACCTTTCTTCCTTTAAGGCGCAGGTCAAACCATTCCTTGGTCGCTTCTCTCCCCCCTCCTTCCCCCCCCCCTCCACCCCCAGCACACAACATTCTTTTATTTCTTCCTTGAAACGTGTAGAGAAGCACCTTAGACTGCCTGACCTCTTATCTTATGCGCTTTTAAATAAGAATTCTTATTTCACAATCACCCCATTTCTCACTTCTTCCATCTGTGATCTTCACATCTTCTCTCCATTTCTGAGTTCCTCCAAGTATCCTCTCCCTTTCTCTCCTTTCAGCAAGAAGGGTCAGTCAGCGTCTCCTTCAGACAGAAGGGTAACTTACACTATCTTCTTTGGCAGAATATTGCTGAAGAGACGAAATTTGAAACGGGTAGATATTTACGGTCTCGCCCTTCAGACATACAAAGTCTGCCATTAAAACTTTCTTGCTGGAAGTTTCTAAATGCCTTTTTAGTTCAATTGGATGTAAGGGCATTAGATTTTTCTTTTTCTCTTCATTGTTATGCAGCAGCGTTGAATAGGGTATGATGTTGATAATCCCTTATCGCAAGAGAGTTTTTCTCTCCCTGACGTTCCGTTCGTCTGTCTCAAATTGTCACAATCTCTTGATCTGAGAAACAAATTAACAAGTCTCTTTCTCGTTCTATCTCTCCATCTCTCTACCGCTATTACCAAGAGAGGCTTGGGCTCCAAATCGAATCAAACAGAGAAACCTTGATAAGGAACTTGGGAGAAATCGAATAAAAGAAGGAAGACTAATGAATTCTGGGACAAAGAAATAAGATGGAAATCATTCTGTTTTGCTGTTTTTGTTTGTGTGTTGATCGTTGCTGATGTTTTACTTGTCCTAAATGAAAACATTGCTTTTGTGAATTTTGTTGTTATCTTCATCCCATAATTAGAAGCATTGTTTAAAGATGCAATCCTTTTCACCCCGTAGGTGAACGTTTGCATTTGTTGCGCTTTAGTTCATTGTAACGAAAACATCATTTCCTTCATATTGCCGGATTCATCCTTAAACAATTCGAATCACAAGTAACATACGGTGTTTTAAGTTTTTCTTATATTATTGGACGACTTTCTTCGACACTTACGGGTTAACGTTCCTTTTTGTTTTAAAATTGTTATAATCGTTACCGGTGTTCGGTCCCAACTTGCAGTTTTTTTATCTTTCAGTTTTAGTTTTCTGTGAAAAAAGAAATTATTGTGCCGGCTATGTCTATCCGTCCGCACGTTATTCTGTCCGCACTTTTTTCTGTCCACCCTCAGATCTTGAAACCTACTGAGGCTAGTGGGCTGCAAATTGGTATGTTGATCATCCACACTCCAGTCATCAAACTTACCAAATTGCAGACCTCTAGCCTCAGTAGTTTTGATTTGATTTAAGGTTAAAGTTAGCCGTAATCATGCTTCTGGCAACGCTATATGATAGGCCACCACCGAGCCATGGTTAAAGTTTCATGGGCCGCGGCTCATACAGCATTATACCGATACCACCAAAAGATAGTTCTATTTTCGGTGGCCTTGATTTTACGCTGTAGCTGCTGTACAGAAAACCCGATTGCGCCGAAGGAACTTAGGTGCATATTTGACTTGTTTCCTTTTCGTACGAGTTTATTTCTTCAAGTCACGTTTATTTTTTGTTTATTGTTTTAACTTCATTCTTAAACTGGTTTCATTTCAAAGTATCATGACCGTAAACTTTTGTTATTATTTTTTCACTTTTACCTTTGAATGCTGTTCATTTTTTTTACCATGTTCACATTTTATGACTGCATTCTCTCCGTTCTCAAAGAAAGTAATTTCTGTTTCCATTTCCATTTCCTCCAAGCGTTACTCATTTCTTTTCGACTTTCTTTTCCGGCGTGAAGGGGTTAGTCAGCGTCCGTATCTGCTATGAGGGTAACTTACTCTGTCTTCACTGGCAGCTCCTCGACGTTAAGGGTCATTTACGCTATCATCCCTGACAATCTTGGATTACAATGCTAACGAAATGCCATAGATGGAATGCTCCTTCAACCGTGATGTAAACTGAATGCTTTCTTCCTTGGGAATCTCCTTCAACCATGAAGTAAACTAAATGCTTTCTTCCTTGGGAATCTCCGTCAACCATAACGTAACTAAATGCTTTCTTCCTCGGGATTCTACTTCAACCTTGATGTAAAATAAGTGCTTTCTTCCGTGGGAATCTCTTTCAACCTTGATTAAAATAAGTGCTTTCTTCCTTGGGAATCTCCTTCAACTTTGATGTAAAATGAATGCTTTCTTCCTTTGGAATCTCCTTCAACCATGATGTAAACTAAATGCTTTCTTCCTTTGGAATCTCATTCAACCTTGATGTAAACTAAATGCTTTCTTCCTTGGGAATCTCCTTCAACCATGATGTAAACTAAATGCTTTCTTCCTTTGGAATCTCCTTCAACCATGATGTAAACTAAATGCTTTCTTCCTTGGGAATCTCCTTCAACCATGATGTAAACTAAATGCTTTCTTCCTTTGGAATCTCCTTCAACCGTGATGTAAACTAAATGCTTTCTTCCTTTGGAATCTCCTTCAACCATGATGTAGAAAATGCTCCCTTCAACCATGATGTAAAATGAAATGCTTTCTTCCTTTGGGAATCTCCTTCAACCATGATGTAAACTAAATGCTTTCTTCCTTTGGAATCTCCTTCA
This sequence comes from Macrobrachium rosenbergii, assembly GCF_040412425.1. Lineage (NCBI taxonomy): Eukaryota > Metazoa > Arthropoda > Malacostraca > Decapoda > Palaemonidae > Macrobrachium > Macrobrachium rosenbergii. The sequence goes on along the minus strand of NC_089786.1, from coordinate 13,846,281 downwards.
ACCGTTCTAACCATGATGTAAAATGAATGATGTAAAATGAATGCTTTCTTCCTTTGGAATCTCCTTCAACCGTGATGTAAACTAAATGCTTTCTTACTTGGGAATCTCCTTCAACCATGATGTAAAATGAATGCTTTCTTCCTTTGGAATCTCCTTCAACCGTGATGTAAACTAAATGCTTTCTTCCTTTGGAATCTCCTTCAACCGTGATGTAAACTAAATGTTTTCTTCCTTTGGAATCTCCTTCACCCTTGTTGTAAACTAGATGCTTTCTTCCTTTTGAATCTCATTCAACCATGTTGTAAACTAAATGCTTTCTTCCTTAGGAATCACCTTCAACCATGATGTACTGTAAAATGAAAGCTTTCTTCCTTTGGAATCTCCTTCAACCATGATGTAAACTAAATGCTTTCTTCCTCTGGAATCTCTTTCAACCATGATTGTAATTCATCAAACCTTAATTGCCAGTCTCCTCCAGCCATATGGATAATTTACTTTTTCCTCCATGTCAATCTCCTCGAACCATTAGGGTAAGTTATGGTAACCTTTAACCTTGAAACGTAACTTACGCCATCTTCCTTGCCAAGTTTCTTCAACCGCAATGGTTACTTAAGACATCATCCATGGCAGAAGACTGCCGGAGAGACATTTGAAATGGATGACAAACTTGGTCTCACACCTCAGGTTTACTGAGTTTGCCACTGAGTCTTTCTTCGTGTAACTCTCTAATTGTCGTTATGGTTTAATTGAGATGAACGTTCTAGATTCTTCTTGGAAATTAACGCCGTGGCTTTGTACCGAAAAAGAAGGTTGATCAGTCCTTCTTTGTAAGAGAGCAGTATGTTGCTTGATTGTTTGTCTAGTAGAGGAGCCCCTTTAATTGATAACTGCCCACTCTCTATCTCTCTTTCTAGCGAGTGACTTTACATAAGTAGAAAAAGTCTGTTTATCTCTCATTCTTATCATGAGAGTGAAGTCTATCTCTCTTCTCTTAATTACCTTATCTTGGAAATGAAACATCTCTCACTCTTGTAGCATGAATAAATCATCTCTCTCTCTCTCTCTCTCTCTCTCGTCTATTCAATGCGCTACCAGCTCATCTGAGGAACATAACAGGAGTGAGCGTAGATGTGTTTAAGAATAAGCTCGACAAATATCTAAGATGCATCCCAGACCATCCAAGACTGGAAGATGCAAAATATACCGGAAGATGCGTTAGCAACTCTCTGGTAGACATCAAAGGTGCCTCACACTGAGGGACCTGGGGCAACCCGAACGAATTGTAAGGTCTGTAAGTAAGGTCTCTCTCTCTCTTTCTTTAGCAGCTTATTATACAGGTGAAAAATCTTTCAGATAACTAGTATAAAATCAAACCAACTTCTTTCAACATAGTAATTTGCACACAATATAAAGTTTCTCTCTCTCTCTCTCTCTCTCTCTCTCTCTCTCTCTCTCTCTCTCTCTCTCTCTCGAACAATGGACACCCGAAATTGAATCAAAGGGAGGAACCGTGATAAGCGTGCACTTGTGAAATCACATATAGGAAGGATGTCTGATGAATTCAGGGACGAACAAATACGAAGGAAATTAGATCTTACAGACTAAAGTGTCTCGGAGGTTGTTTGCGATTTGAATTTACATGATAAATGATGTCTCTGGCTCCATGCGATTCGTTATTTGCTCGTAATCCATTCATTTGCGAGAGTTCGTCAGAGACGCGGGTGAATAGGGATATGGAGCCTCTAACGGTTGTGTATGTTCGTCAGTACTGTTCTTGTAGTATATATATTTGTGACTTCTCACACTCTGTATCAGTCCTTCGTCAATGGCTTGAAATAAAGTCAAACACACCTACACCCCCGTTTCTTATTTTTCACCTGTGGTAATGTGTGATAAATGAATCATACAAAAAGTGATAATATATATATATATATATATATATATATATATATATATATATATATATATATATATATGTGTGTGTGTGTGTGTGTGTGTGTGTGTGTGTGTGCCCTACAGCAGGTGACTCTGGACAGAGGCATACCAGTGGTTACCGCCACACTTGTCTATTAACATATGAATCGTGGATGAATCACAAGTTCAGAAATCGTAAAAGCATTAGCCTCTTCATATACAGACACGAATAGTTCATCCGCAGCCTGTCAAAATCAAAATCACTTACTCCGCACTATTCACCTCATGCGCTTTATGGATGTCCAGGCCTTCCCTTTCCAGTAACTCTTCCACTCGATCGTTCCTGTGCTTTCTAGTTCTCTCTCTCTCTCTCTCTCTCTCTCTCTCTCTCTCTCTCTCTCTCTCTCTCTCTCTCTCTCTCTCTTCCAAACACTCTCTAACTGCACTCTCTTCGCTCCAGTCGGTCGTCCTCTATTCTTCCCAATTGACTTTGTCATCTCAGGACGCACTGATCCATCCTTTTACATGTGCTACCTTTTTTTTTTTTACTGTTTTACTTAAGATATCTCAACATTTCTGACCCATCCACTGCTTATTACATCATAATAATACGAAAAGTTCATCTTAACAACCTCACACACTTTTTTTTTTACAGCAATAACTATCCAAACATAACTTAAATAAAGGAGTTTTGGCTCAACAATCTTTGAATGCATTCTCACAATGGCTTTCATAAGCAATCCAAGCCTCTCTCCCATATTTTTCACACCCTCTCCTGCGTTCGTTGCTTCACACATTTGTCGAGAATAAAATATTCACTTAGAATTGATGATGATCAAAATATTAATACAAATTATATCAACCAATTTCATAATTAAAAAGATTTTAATTTTTAAAAGTTTATTATACTTATTCAAAAAGAGCAAAAATTTTTAACGAGATAACAAACCCAAAAGGCCAACTACTTCTTGAAAGTAAATTGTCAGTATGCGAATAAAGGTTAAAAAAAAAGATATGGAAGCAACAAACAAATAACGATAAAATAAATATGCGATGGACCGAAGCAGGTATATCCCGTTGATGATAAAACATTTACATGTGGCCGAATAATACATCGATTTCCACTGTAAATAAATTTCGTATTTATCACCAGTTGCACAACGAATTATTATGTCAGGAGATTTGAGGCCTAATTAACCATAATTAACAAGGCAGAAACTTGCCTCACTATTTTTCCCCGTTTTGATTTTATTGCTTCAGGTACCGATGAATCTTATACTAATAAGTAATTTATGGTTTTTGAAGGAATCCAAATGCATATTGAATAATGCAAGTGTTCCATCAATTTTATTTATATTTACATCTATTGCAGAATTTTACGCATCGAAAAAGATATATTTTTATAAGCTCGTGTTTAATTTGTTCCAGTTCTCTTGCAGAGTCCTCACAGCGGATGACTGATAAAATATTGGCCATGTTTTGTTTCATATATTTTATTTTTTCAAACGACCTATATTTGAAACGGATGAAGAAACAAATTAGTTTTACCTGTAATTAAATTGCTCTGGAATATTTTTTTCCGTGCGCGTTTTGATAAAAAACCGAATCTTTTTACAAGAAGTTTTAAATAAATGGTATGATAGATAGACAGATAGATACATCTATCCAATAACACGACAATAAGAGAGACAGTACTTATATTTACGGAGCCGTTTTGAGGACGTTACCTCTGAAAGATTAGTTTCATGCCTTCCGAATTCTTTTAGCATTGTACCACTTGAGTTAACGCCATGAAAGCAATTTCGATGATGAAATTGAAGGCGTGTATGTATTCGACAGAGAAGTGGAACACGACCGCATGAGCAAATTAAATTTCACCAACAAGATTGGTTAAAAGTTACCTAAAAAAAAAAAGAAATAAAAAATCCCCGGGCGGTGCCACAGTAATCAGATGCCACGCAGCTGTGAAAAAGCCCTTACTCAGTGCTGAGTTTTCTTCATTTTATGATGCCATTTTGTATTATTAAGGCAATCAGTAGAAACCAGCCTTAACTGCGAGAAACACATGAAATATTTATTTTCATTTTTCTCTCCCAGAAATGAGTGCTCATCACTTCAATAGCCTCTTTTCACTTCAAAGACTGCAATGAAGGCAGATGAACTTCCCGCAGCGTTTTAATTTCAGAATTCTGCATTATATTAGTGTTTAGGTGGGGGTCCGTGAAACAATAGACACCAGACATCAGGAGAGAGAAAGAGATTGGAGAGGTGTGAGAGAGATTCTAAGATAAAAATACTATCGATTTAATGAGAAAAAAAAAGAGGAAGACAATCCGTTAGAATAGAAACATAATCGATTTAACGATAAATAAAACGCGGTAGAAAATGTATGTGTATAGTATGAGACTGCCAAAGAGAAGGAGAGAGAGAGAAAGGGGGTGAGGATAATGGAAGAGTATCATAGTGACACGAATGAATTGTAGAACTCAAAATTGCGCGGTTATCACACCAATGGAGGTATAAATATATAGATATTGTTTGTGACATATGGTTATTCAGATAAATATGATAGCATTCAGAATATCGAACCATAGTTATATCTTATAAAGCACAACGACCAGTTTCTCATGAAAAGCTAGATATGTCTTTTCTACGATGGAAATACGAATCAACACGTAACTTATAGGATCTGATGAAACCGTTCTTGTGTTAGGTAACCCAACAAGAAAATATTTACGAAAAATTATGAATATTGTGAGTGCTTCGATGTCACCCTCAGAGGTGCGAGTCCTTAAATGATGTACTCATTTGCAGCATAATAGATTAGACATCACAGGAAACTCGTTTTACGATGTCAGAGTGAATGTCTGATTTCTCGCTTTGTCACACTGAAATGACATTTTCACACTCGTTCAGAAATTACTGCATCTCTCACACTCCGAAGACTCATTCATTCAAACTTATGCATTATCCCACAGCATAATGAGGATTAATTTAGCGCTTTCCAGTAATTATTCATTTGAACTTTTAGGCGATTAATAATTTTGATGTTGTCGTGACCCCTTCCTACAGTGTCTCTCTGTATTCGATTTGCGTGGAATGCGTTGTCTGTAATTTTATTTATTTGTTTTTTTAATGTACATGAGCGCAAATATTGTATTCTTTGAATCCAAACGTTGGATATATGGAGGAAATGGCTGCTTTTCAAAGTAGCAAAACTAATGAACATAAATGCATTACGCATGGAAGTGTAGGCTCAGTTGTAGTTATGCTGATTCAGAAACAGCCTAAATTTTTAAACATTACTTCTCTTATTTTAAGATGGCCGAATAAGAGAATACAACACATTTTAAGATTTATGTCTTCCTTATCAGACTTGAGCTTTTCCTCTCACACCAATTTACGTCGAGTATTATTGGTTTTACAATGTTTAATATATATATATATATTTATATATATATATATATATATATATATATATATATATGTATATATATGTGTGTGTGTGTAACTGAATCATAAATATATAACGTGATAATATATAAATAAAGGCAATATATTTCCTTCATGGTATATATATATATATATATATATATATATATATACATAGTATATATATGTGTGTGTATAATATGAATCATATAAAATATGGAACGAGATGAATATATATATATAATAACTGGCAGAAAGTCGAAAGGCCCTATAAATAAAGATAAAATCCAGTGTTTCCCTTTCCTTCTGCCGTCCTTTTATCAGATTTATATATATATATAAGCATCGATATATATATATATATTTATTTTTCATTATTTATATTTTTATAATATAAATATATAAATATAAATATATATATATATATATATATACACACGCTATATATATATATATATATATATATACACACACACACACACACACACACACATATATATATATATATATATATTTTATATATATATATAATGTAATTTTTGTGTCCACTGAATTAGGTGATTTGATTTTCTTTCTTATTTATATTGTCGCATAGCTTAATTTTACAGAGAATGACTGAAATAAGCCGTAATACAGTATATAGCCCTGTCTATAACTAATCTTGTTAATATTAAAACATGCTTTTTCACAGGATGAACCATACTAAAAAGAATTATTACCATAGGTAAAGTGAAACTTCATTTAATATTAAAGATCGCATATAACTTATATTGGCGTCGATGACCCATGATGTTGTGACGCCAGTTGGATAAATCAGTAAATGACCAATATAACTTAAAGAACTATTAGATGCAGAACTGAGGACGACAAATGAGGCGACTCTCACTTAAAAGAAAGAATTTCCACGGGGAAACTGAACCGCCATTTAATCACAAAAGCCATGTAATTTAAATTAACCATTAGGTGCCGCCCGCCAGGAAGAAAGAAAGAAAGAAAAAAATAATAACGCAAAGTTTAATCTAAGCGAATCAGAGTTGAGTTACGGGGAAGGCCGGCCGGGTGAACGTGCGTGGGCATACTTGAAACGGCAACGCTCAACTTGTTTGTTGTTTCTCCGTAAATATTTGTTGTTTTCCTCCTATGAGGGGGGATTTCGGTAGAGGGCTTCTGTTAATGCATTGTTCGTTCTCTTGATGAGGGGACCGATGGGGCGCGTAGAGAGAACCTGATGCTTTTGTCTTCTTGCCCTTGTCCGATGAAAAATTGAAATAAGATGATGAGATGATGATGCAGTAGTTGAGGTTTTAACAGCGGAGAATTAGTTGTGATTAAGGAAGCGCTGAGGAAGGACGAGGACCCAAAAGCTACAAATCTTCCTGTCCGAGTGCTGCTAGTTTCCACAAAGTTCATCTAAGAAGAGATAGCTTATCGGGTGGATGTTCTAAATCACTGGATCTAATATAATTTTGCCATTGCTATTACAAGGTCGTTCTTTCCCTAGATTTGGAAAATTTGTAATAGAAAATTTGTTGTAGGGCTTTGATATAAGAGTTAGTCTCTACGCACGGGAGAATTTTTTAAAGTTTTATTTCAAGATATGGAATAAGGTTTTTACCTTAGAAGTCAGTATATTCCTTCGAATAAGGAAATTTTGGAGAAGAGATTTCACATTGAAAAGCCGATCGCGACAATATTGGTTTCAAGATGTAGTGGATTTTTTTCCCCCGTAATATAATACCGTCTACCCTAATTGGGCTTTTACCTCACATGTGTATGTGATTTATGAGGTAAAATTTTACCCAGTCTGGTCTTATTACAATGTTACGTCACTGATGTTTGCAACTTCTGTTAAAAAACAAAAACTGAATGGGAAGAATAAAAAAAAAAATGAATGGGAAGAATACCCTTAGCGCATCGATAACAACAATGTTTCAAAATATAGTTGAACACTTTTTTGTTATATTATTATACCCTTATAGATGGATGTCATATGTGTCCAGGCACGAATTGCTTGCTCTGATCGCTTTCTCTTCCAATGCCTTGGAATTTTCTCCTAGTTTTCGTATTCCCTGACGCCTATAATCTTTTGTCTTTCAAGAGGCTGCCTTTATAAACCCCCATAATTATTGAAGTTTGGCTTGTTGCGTTCGTTGAGTTCCACGACACGCTATTTTAAATGAAAAAGAATGGTCTCTAATATTATATACTTCTTTATTTCTCTTGAATATCTGTATAGGTTGTCTGTCTGTCTGTCTGGTATATTACTGCTTTGAGAAATTGCCACTGGTTGATTCAGTGTAAGTTATCTGGCGACAGAAATTCTGCCTTAAAAAGGAAGACTGCAGTATCTGCAAAAATACAAAACTGAGAAAAATGGTATATAATGCAGTTTTCCCTTGCCTTACTACTGATTTTGCAGATACTGCAACTGAGACCCCCTAAATACTTGTGGAAGGTATTGAGGAATCGTTCTGAAACTGCCGTAACTTGTGTATTAGTGTTTCACGAACCCAATAGGTGGCATATCTCAATTTCGAAAATTTTATAGATACTGCACTTTTCCATTTTAGGGCAGAATTATTGTCATATGCAGAATAAACACGCTGTATTACCAGACAGCGAATATCGAAATTTTATCATATACTCGTATTTGGACATCACAGAATTCTTAAATTCATAAAGAGAATAGTTATCATTTTTCGAAAATAGTCATACGCTTACAGTGTGCCCATTGTAAGGGGTAAGATTTTAAGCTCAGCTTGTAATCAATGTCTATTTCGTGATTTTATACGTACACGTCTCTGTCTCTCTCTCTCTCTCTCTCTCTCTCTCTCTCTCTCTATATATATATATATATATATATATATATATATATATATATATATATATATATATATATATATATATATATATATATATGTATGTAATATATATATATATATATATATATATATATATATATATATATATATGTGTGTGTGTATATATATATAATATATAGGACAATAGTAGTACTACTCAACGTTTTGTAGCTGGTAAACTTGTTGACCTTCATCATATAACTGCGCTTATGTTGCGAACTGAATATCATTGTAAACTTCCCTTTATTTAAACAACTTACAGAGGTATTAGGTTATTTTTGAAAGATGAGAATCGTGCAGTGTTTATGGGTTTGTAATTTGTTTTACAACGTATTATAAATTAAATTTGGACGACTGGTAGGGGGAACAAGATTGCCGTTATTTATGTGCAAGTCCCCTCGCAAACAAAGTGCTGTTCGTATTTTTCCCTCTTATAATTTTAATTCCTTTGTATTCCAGTTCTTATTTCACGGTTTTCTCGTATCACGCCACATGGGTTGTAACGAATTAGCTTTATCTCTTCGTAATGAAGCTATGTGCACGATATTTAGTTTATTACTCTTGCTGTTTTGATTACATCCGGGTCAAATGGATTATGATGAATTCATATTTTATTTCCTACTGAACTTCCATACAACACTAAAGCGAAAATAACATTTTTTGGAAACTTGACAACCGGTAGCCACGTATTTTTTGGACACGTGCCGCCCTTTGGCAATCGGTTCCAGCCATTCACCTCCGTCTCCTGAACCGCACGTGCCGCCAGCCACTTTTAATGACCTCCCTTCTGGAGCAACCCCACCCCCTCCTCCCTCCCGGGATGTCATTGCTCCCGCCGCAATCAGCGGCGTCTTCTTAGATTCCTGGAACTGTCTACGACGATCCCTACTCTCCATATACGGACGAATGGATGGGTAGATGGATCGTTGCTGGTTGCAATTTGGGCTTTGAATGTTTCAATGTGACGGGGAGGAATTGCAACATGTTCAGACTTTTTTTTTTTTTCTTATTCTGTTCTCTTTCATTATTAATAGTATTATAGTTAGTTATGTTGAAAGTAGTTTCTTCAAAGTTATAACTTTTAAATAATTTTGTTATGATTATAGTGTTGATTTTCCTGTCTCCACAAGTCGAATTATGTCATAACTTCGTTAATTCATTCTTCATGTCATAATTTTGTTAAGTCATTTTTATATGAAAAAAAACTGTGTAGGGAAAGAAAAAGTCACCTAATCACGTGATCATTCCACTGGGCAAAGATGGGAAGAGATTGGCAGACAGGTATTATGATACCCAGTAATTCAGCTTCGTAATTGTTCTTCTTCCTCGACGGATCATCGAATATGATCCCACTAAATAGTATTATCATTCTCTTGTCTCCTCTCGAGAAGGTCTCGATTCTCATTCCATCGATGGGACATATAGTCTCATCCTCAAGGAAGACTCAGGATTCATCCTGAGGAACTCAAATGTCATCCTTGGGGAGGACTTCAGTCCTATAGTAGGATTCAAGGGGAGGACTTGTATCCTATATTTGGATTCAAGGGGAGGACTTGAGTCATATAGTTGGATTCCAGTGGGGGTACTTCATCCCTATAGTTGGATTCAAGGGGAGGACTTGAATTCTATAGTTGGTTTCTGGAGGGGGGGGGCGACTTCATCCCTATAGTTGGATTCAAGGAGAGGGCTTCAATGCTATAGTTGATTCTTCAGTTGGATTCAAGGAGGACTTGAATAGTTGATTCAAGACTTCCTTATTGTTGGATTCAAGGGTTGATTCAGGGGAAGGACTTGTATCCTATAGTTGGATTCAAGAGAGACTTGAATCCTATAGTTGGATTCAAAGGGGGCTTCATCCCTATAGGGGGGGACTTCATCCTTCAAATTGTCCCTATAATTGATTCAAGGAGGACTTCAATGCTACTTTTGTATGCTGTAGTTGATTCAGGGGAAGGACTTGTTGGATCCTTTGAGTTGGATTGGACTCAAGGGGAGGACTTGAATGCTATAGTTGATTCAAGGATTTGTATCCTACAGTTAGGGTTTGGGGCTTCATCCCTTGTTGGATTCAAGCAGGGGGCGACTTCATCCCCATTGTTGGATTCAAGGGGAGGTCTTCAATGCTATAGTTGATTCAAGGGGAGGACTTGTATCTTGTAGTTGGATTCAAGGGGAGGACTTGAATTCTATAGTTGGATTCAAGGGGGTGTTACTTCATCCATATTGTTGGATTCAAGGGGAGGACTTCAATGCTATAGTTGATTCAGGGGGAGGACTTGTATCCTATAGTTGGATTCAAGGGGAGGACTTGAATCCTATAGTTGGATTCAAAGGGGGACTTCAAGGAGTTCAATGCTATAGTTGATTGGGCGGGAGGACTTCCTATAGTTGGATTCAAGGGAGGACTTGAATCCTATAGTTGGATTCAAAGGGGGACTTCAAGTTGGATTCAAGGGGGGACTTGAACTTCAAAGGGGGACTCCCCTATAGTTGGATTCAAGGGGAGGACTCAATGCCATAGTTGATTCAAGGGGAGGACTTGTATCCTGTAGTTGGATTCAAGGGGAGGACTTGAATCCTGTGGTTGGATTCAAGGGGAGGACTTGAATCCTATAGTTGGATTCAAGGGGGTGGGGGGACTTTATCCCTATAGTTGGATTCAAGGGGAGGACTTCAATGCTGTAGTTGATTCAAGGGGAGGACTTGAATCCATGGGGTGGACGTGAATCCTATAGTTGTATTCAAGGGGACACGAACCTTGTCCTCTAGAGCTCGAACTTGATGTCTCGTCGTCCTCCAGTACTCGAACCTCATCCTCGAAAGTTCCAGTCTCGCTGCTGCCGGGGAGTAGTAGAACCTCATCCTGGAGGAGGACTGGAAGACATGTCATTCGGCAGAATGAATGTCTTCCCGAAGAAAAGGAGCGGACGCTGGAAATTCCATCTGCTTCCGACCTTACTGAGATTGCCTTCCTGCCTTCCATTGCTCTGCCGCTTGCAAATGGATCCTTTCCGCTCCTCCCATTCATTGGTAAATATGCTCAGATTCGGCATTTTTCTCCTCAGTTTCTTTATTTTTTTTTCTATACGCACGTCTAATGTGCACGAGAGAGAGAGAGAGAGAGAGAGAGAGAGAGAGAGAGAGAGAGAGAGAGAGAGAGAGAGTTCAGTGCATTAATACAATATTCCACCTATCATTAAGGTTATATTCACATTAATCGCTGTCTAGAACTGCTGAGGTTATTAAAAAAAAAATCTAATATGCCTCCCACATTATCAGAGAGAGAGAGAGAGAGAGAGAGAGAGAGAGAGAGAGAGAGAAGAGAGAGTTCAGTGCATTGCATTAATACAATATTCCACCTATTATTAAGGTTATATTCACATTAATCGGTGTCTAGAACTGCTGAGGTTATTAAAAAAAACGTTATTATGCCCCCACAATATCCGAGTTAGATAGATAAATAGATAGATAGACAGAATAGATGAAGAGTGCATTGTATCTTCCTTTATATTTTAACGGATGTCGTTATGAGAATCAGGTCAGACGTTCAAGGGGAAGGCTACAATGGACTCGAACTTGATCCGCAATCCAGTGTAGAAGGTCAAGAAGCGATGTCGTTAGACGCCAAACAATAACGAGGACTGAGCTCTGCAAAATCCTGTTTCCTTTCGTATTCCACGAAGACATTATCCGAGGTTAAGCATCGTGTTGCATAACTTCTTGCCTTGCGGCCGTGAGTACTTACTCGGCTGTAGCCGGATGAGTATATGGTTGCTGAGATGTAAGTTTCTATATTTCCAAGTTTATGGGCGTTTTTGTTCTTGCTAGGTTTATATTTGTAGTGATATATATATATATATATATATATATATATATATATATATATATATATATATATATATATATATATATATATATATATATATATATATATATATATATATATATATATATATGTATATATATATATATATATAAATAAATATATATTTGTGTATATATATATATATATATATATATATATATATATATATATATATATATATATATATATATATATGTGTATATATATACATTCATACTTTAAATGCTGAGTCATGGTCATTCTGTGGAAACCGTAGTTATAAGAAAATTCCATTATTTTACATATGTATATATATAAATATAAATATGTATATAATATATATATATATATATATATATATATATATATATATATATATATATATATATATATATATATATATATATATATATATATATATATATATAATTATTCATATATATTAATTATACTTTGAACGCTGAGTCATGGTCATTCCGTGGAAACCGTGGTTATAAGAAAATTCCATTATTCTACTTATGTTCAGTAGTTTTAATTAAGAAGTAAGAATTTTTCGGTGTTTGTTTGACCTCTCTCTCTCTCTCTCTCTCTCTCTCTCTCTCTCTCTCTCTCTCTCTCTCTCTCTCTCTCTCTCTCTCCGTGCGCGCGCTCGCGTAATTTCATGTACATCTCATCCGTTTCATGTAATGTTGCCCGTTTTTTTTATTTTTAATTTTAGTATTGTAATAATAATAATAATATGAATTCGTCAAATTCCTTCCTATCCCACCATTGTTAATATTTTTTTCTCTCTTTCCAGGTACAGTTTCTAGTTTTCAGTCTGACCATTTTCTGTTGTGGGTAAGTTGAAAAACAACTGAAAAATCTGTTTTGTAAATTTTTATTACCAATTTTGGATGAATTTCCTGTCCACTGTGATGGTCTGGGAGAGTGTTGTTATCTAATTGTACGTTCCTCCGTCACTCCTTTGGCATTTTCATTTAGATGTCTGTTTTGCCTGTTTCACTTAGTACCTTCGCTAGAGACACGCTGTTTAGATTTGTTTGTTGTTTGTCTGTCTGTTCACTAGAAGAATTGCTCAAAAAAAATTATAGTAGATTTTTTTACGAGTATTGAACCAAAAGAGTCACATGTGAATGACGAAGTGATAAGATCTTGCGAGGAACTCGGATCTGGGTAAGGAACCGTTGGAAAGCAGGGGAAGGTGAAAATTTTCCCTTAAACGGAAGTTTGCACTTTGCCAACGCGTGTTTCAGGAGAGTGTTATATCATATTCTCTTATTAAATTTGATGACATCATTGCGGTTCATCGTGGTTTTCATTGGAAGTGGAGTTCAGGACTGCCTCTTTGGATTTTCGCCTTGCAATTTACCTTTGAAGCTAGGGTTAAGTTTTTTTTATTTATCAATGCGAGAGGTGCTTGTTTTCTTCGTGTTTCTCATTTAAATTCCACGTTGTCTGTGTCATGTTTTGCATATAATGTGAGGTTCTGATTGCATTTTATGATATTATGCATTTAATGATTACATTTTATCATGTTTTGCGTTCGATGTTAATTCTGATTGCATTTTATCATGTTTTGCGTTTTATGTTAATTCTGATTGCATTTTATCATGTTTTGCATTTAATGCTAAGTTCTGATTTCATTCCATGATATTTCTACTTTAAAGCGGTATTCTGGATTGCAATTTCAGTCATGTTTCTCATTTAACGTGAAATTCTTAATTACGTTTTTCTCTGTGAAAATTCCTCGCGTGTTGCTGGTCATTTTTATTATTGTTGTTAAAGAGGAATGAAGTCCTATTTAATTTTGTTTTATATATAGATATACGTTTATACATGTATTATATATATATATATATATATATATATATATATATATATATATATATATATATATATATATATATATATATATATATATATAATTAATGATTTATAGAGCTTTTGGAAGAGCTTCCTCAGTATGAGCAAATTTGAAAGAATGCAATATCTTCTGCAGTGATTAATGATTGATAGCTGACCATTCTCCTTTAATTATCTCTATAAGCATAATGTTTTGTGTAGTTAGACATCTGGATTATTGTGGGCTTAACTTTTTACTCCTTTGTTTGTTCAATCTTGAGAATTTAGAAATATCATTGATAAGAAAATCTTCCTTCACGAATTAAGAATTATTATTATTATTATTATTATTATTATTATTATTATTATTATTATTATTATTATTATTATTATTATTATTATTATTATACTTATAGTAGCATGAGTCTTAAAATGGAGAAACAAATCCACAGCTATGTAAATGTACACATATTTAAAGATAAAACTGTACAGATAGCTTTCGGGAATCTGTCCGGTTCTCCTTTTCCAATAACTGTGTATTTGTTTCTTTATTATTATTATTATTATTATTATTATTATTATTATTATTATTATTATTATTATTATTTTATTATTATTTCCAGCAACAAATTTCCATTATTTTAAAGTATATACAACAAATGTTAGTATATTAAAAAAAATACGCCTTTATTTCGGTAATTAGTGTCTCTCTTTTGTCAGTTATTCATTAATCTGAAGCTTAGTGTCATGAAGTAAAAGGAATAATTATAATCTTATGATAAATTTTCAGGTAAGACTAATTAAAAACACAATAGCCTTATAGAAAGCATGGATTATCACTGAAATATTCAAAAGATTAACGCTGTGATTACGTAATCTGCATATTATCAGGAGGGGATTATTCACAACAAAAATGTTAGAAAATTATGATTGTGGTCGTAGATATTATTGAATGCTTACTGTGAGCTGTGTTTGCCTGCAGTCATACAATCTATGAATGGATTAGAAGTCTAATTCCGTACATCTGTCGAGTTATTCAGTACAGTTTAATCGTATTTTCTTTTTTACTTTATTTGATTTAAAGAATGTTCCGATCTTTATCCATAGTCATATGATAAATCCTGTAGGGATTAACCGGAAGGGTAATATCTAGATTTACAACCACCAAGGAGTTAGAGCCTTATTGATACACACACACACACACACACACACACACACACACACACACATATATATATATATATATATATATATATATATATAGGCCTATATAGTATAATATATATATATATATATATATATATATATATATATATATATATATATATATGTGTGTGTGTATTGATATCTAAATTGACACTGTATATATATATATATATATATATATATATATATATATATATATATATATATATATATATATATATAATATTTTGATGAATCATATTTTCTTCTTTCCCAAATTCTGACTTTTAACAGCTTCATTTGATATACTGTTTTTACTTCCTGTAAAAAAAAAACTGAAGGATGCCATGTTCAGGGTAGATTTATGAATTCAAGATAAACATTCATTTCAAACCGGTTCCTCTCTCTTCTGAAATTCCACAAAACTTCACAAAATTCCGCGAAACTTCCCCAATAAATCACACTTCTCTCTTGGGCCGCCTGACGTCTTTTCTAACTCACTTCCGATGTTAAACTAGCCTCCTCCACTTTACTTTTTTTGCAATAAATCACAAGTCGGATCCTCTAAGCGTCTTCTTCACGTCGAAACTCACCCTGGGTCTTTGGGGGACAAAAGGCCTCCCCCCCCCAAAAAAAAAACTGTGAAAAAATATATTCTGTATGAAATTTATTGCCCTTTTATTTTTGTCTGTTCTTGACATCGCCGCACCACGGAAGAGGTTAGTAAGAAAAGGTAATATTAATTAATCATTCTAATAATATGTTAGAAAGAGACTCAAAGTAGTAATTCCTCTGAAATTTATTGTCTTCTTTGTGTCATTTTTCGACAGCTCGCTGCCACAAGGGAAGATTAAAAGAACAGGCCATGTTAATTAATCATTATGAAATTATGTTAATAGATTAAAAAGTGTTCTCAGGAAAGGCCAGGGATTTACAGCCGAAAGTTGTTCTTTCTACTTCTGTTTGAGTTGTCAGTGTTTTCATGGACTAGCACCAAAGTTTGGGTCCAGGAGAAGAGACAACGAAAATATGAAAAATGATCATTTATTACAAAATTTTACAGAAACATACTTTCTCAGTATTTTTTCTTACAGATTTTGATTGAATTATTTAGAAAGTAATAACATTTTGATTAAATTTGAAGAAATATTATATAATACTTAAATAAAATATCCTGAGATTGGTCACTAATTTTCATTCAAAGATGTTTTAGGAATTTCTCTGCAGTGCTAATAAATTTACCATTCATTCTTGAAAGGTATTCCAAGGAATTCTAACGAAGGGTGCAGTCGGCCGAAATAAGTGCTTTATTTGAGCGTTGCAGCCCTTGAATCGCGTTTTGTTGGACGGTAATCGCTCTCTTGCCTGTCGCCAACTAGTTCAGTTGCGTGCAGATGGGTACCAGCACCAAGATTGGGTCAAGAACAAAAAAAAAAAAGAGACGTAGGTTATTAACCTCACCCGTGAAGACTTGCTGAGGAACCAGATGACTATATACCTTTGGCCTCATTGTCCTCCAAATATATATATATATATATATATATATATATATATATATATATATATATATATATATATATATATATATTTCTTCTTTTAACGTGCTTTTTCCCATTTTTTGTATGGGTAAGCACGATGCCTTCTTTTGAAGGACTTTGATTTGGCTTTTGGGTGACCGTAGTCTCGATCGGCTGCCCTGCTTGACATCGCTTAGACCCCGGTAGCGTACGTGCATGTATCGTAACCAAATCACCAGCTCCCTTCCTCCCAGCAACGAGGAGATTGAGCGGTTAGGTCGACAGTTCGAGACGTGTGAGGTGTCTGTTATGTTTTTAAAAGATGTTGGAGTGGCTTTGTTTGTGTGTGTATTAGTCTGTAACACCCATTTGCTTTAGCAAACCTATCCGTTGATTACATACATAATCCCGGGGTGTCTACACGGATAACAGTGTCCGCCTCTCTG
The DNA here is from genome assembly GCF_040412425.1 of Macrobrachium rosenbergii. Lineage (NCBI taxonomy): Eukaryota > Metazoa > Arthropoda > Malacostraca > Decapoda > Palaemonidae > Macrobrachium > Macrobrachium rosenbergii. The sequence continues at coordinate 13,829,237 of NC_089786.1, read as the reverse complement.
ACCGGTCGGCTGCGGATTTGAACCCGCGCCACAGACCTCCATGAAGTCCGAAGCTGCTGCTCTACCGACCTGGCTATCGAGGCTCCATTTATATATATATATATATATATATATATATATATATATATATATATATATATAAATAAATAGTATATATATATATATATATATATATATATATATACAGTATATATATATGTTTGTGTGTGTGGTTTGTGTATATATACATATGTATGTATATATACATACACATATACGCATATTTGTATACATATGTATGTATGTATATACGTATATAAATGTATATATATATATATATGAATATATATCTATGTATATGTGTATGTATATAGGAAAAAGAGAGGGATTAATGGGACAGGTAACCAAACGCGCGAAGATTACGAAAATCAGAAAATAAAAACAAGTGTGTGTATGTATGTATGTATAAATGTATATATGATAATATATATATGTATATATACATATGATATTATGCCTCATTTAATATTAATAGTAATAATATTAATAATAAGAATTCGAACCCTTATTGTTGCCCTTTCAAGAGAATTACGCAAGAAAACACCCTACTTCCGGTGGTGATACTCGTAACTTCGTTGTCAGAGAAACAATTCTGGGAAGCTTCTCCTAAAACCCTCCTGGAGGAAGATTGCGTTTCCTCTCCCCTTTACTGTCATTGGAATTTGGTATTAACAAGTATTTCTTCGAACTACACACTGCGAGGCCCTCGCCGTTTCTTGGTGGAACACTATCCATCTGCTTTCGAATGATCGGAACTCGATTCCTTCTTCTTCTTTTTTTTAAACCTAAATTCTCAGTATTTCCGCGGAGACTCGATCCAGTTACGTATCTGAATTCTTATTTAACGGAGATAAATAGATCCAGTTGCTGAATGCATTGAGGAAGGGATGATTGTATCGATAAAATGAAGGGATAATAATGGAAAGGAAGGTTCATGACATAATTATTGGAGGGCAAGAGAAATATGAAAACTTTATTTAAAATTGAATGATGAGTGAAGAATGAAAAATAAAAGCAAAAGTTACCTAAAAATTAAACAACTTCGTTTCATTAGTGTATAGAGTAGTGTTAGCTTTAGTCTTTAATCTGAATGTGGCGGAAACAAGGACGGGAGGCCATCACGGCCACCAACCTATCAGATTCCTCACGCCATGTCAATCTGTTTCGCTCCATCAGAATCCAGTATATAATATTGATCTTCAATGTCCAGTGCATATAGACATTCCAGGAAGTTGTCTTTCCCCCGTCTCCTTAATGGTCTATATACTAGTCATCTCACTTCCATCTTACAACCCTCCCCCGACCCCCGACCCACCAATACCAACAAAGGACTTCTATCCCCACTCCCCCCATAGGCCATACGTGCTACACGGATTTGGTAAGCTTATTTCTTAATTGACAGACCGCAGACGATGTGGTTACAGCCTCCAATTTCTGAGTGAAATGGTTACCTTAACGGTCGCTGGGCTCCTTGCAATTTCCAGATATGCCTACAGATGATGTTAGTGCTATGCTTTCGTATAGGACCTAGGCACCTGGAATTACGGGGGACGGTAATTGTTGAAGCGTGCCGTTGTTATTGCTTTCGATTACGTCTCCTGAATTAAAAATAACTGGGTGAATATGAGCACTGTAAGTATATATGTATGACAGTATATACATATTTGCTTGTTTTTTTGTTTTTTTTTTGTTTTTTTTAAGCACGTGCTTTCGTTTGTGCAGAATACATTTTCTTAAGCAAATCTTGACACCCTCGTTATAAAATAAAATTATATAACATAAACACAGTATTCTTGGGAGTGAAGGGATGAACTATGAAACTGATACCACAAAACGTAGCCAGTTTTGCCTCACTGAAATTGCTGTCATTCCCTGTCTTTTATAACGAGTCACGGGGTTTTCCGAGGTAACAAATCATCAAATCCGAGCTGATTTCTCTCCACATTTATTAATTTCCGGGTTTCCAAATGAATAAATATGCCGAGTTTCATAAAATTATTTTCACTAGTTCTTGCGAAATACTTCTGCGACTTGCGGAAGTAGGTGCGTAGATAAACACTGGTGAAAAAATGCTTTCCTCTCAAATTTGTTGACGGAAATAGAGAACATGATTGCATTTAAGGTTTAGTTCGTTACTGAAAGGGATTAATCTCTCTCTCTCTCTCTCTCTCTCTCTCTCTCTCTCTCTCTCTCTCTCTCTCTCTCTCTCTATCTCTATATATATATATATATATATATATATATATATATATATATATATATATATATATATATATATGTATGTATATATATACAGTATATATATATGTGTGTGCATATAGATGTGTATATATATGTGTATATATATATATATATATATATATATATATATATATATATATATATATATATATATATATTTAAGCTGTTTCCTCTAACGGTGGGTTGGTGCCCTAGAAAACACAAGATAACAACCGCTGCCCCTTTCCTAATTTATCTGCTGAATCATCGATGAATCCTGTGTACAGAAAACTTACTTGGCACTAATCGCTTTATATATGTGCATAGAGGCTCATTGGCAGTGAGTCGAACCCCGTACACAGACTGTGCCATTCGCTTCTAACTTGCTCGAACTCCCCTGCTTTCGGGATGCTAAGCGCTTTTTTCAAATCCCTCTTAATAATACATTTTTCGTCAACCTAACCTATCATCGTCCATTCATACCACATGACTGAACCATCTCAGAAAACCATAATGCATTCTTTCACGTAAGATAACTTTTATGCTATTTCTACTCATATACACATTTTCTAACCATAGCAATTTTTCTAACTGCATATATATATATATATATATATATATATATATATATATATATATATATATATATATATATATATATATATAATATATACATATATATATCTTGTAATTTCCACAATGGTCCCGTGGATGAAGTATATAATAAGTCCTCACGTGAAAATGAAAGGAATTGGTACCAAGACTTTCAACTTTTATTCCAAAGTCATCTTCAGGGTACTGAAAGTCATCTTCAGTACCCTGAAGTACCCTGAAGATGACTTTGGAATAAAAGTTGAAAGTCTTGGTACCAATTCCTTTCATTTTCACGTGAGGACTTATTATATACATATATATATATATATATATATATATATATATATATATATATATATATATATATATATATATATATATACATACATATATATATATATATATATATATATATATATATATATATATATATATTATACTACATTTACAGATACTCAAAAATGTTATCCACTGAAGCATTGCGGTTTTTAGTACATAGTTGATTCCCGAGCCTTGTTATAATCTGTTTTTGCTTGCACTTGACCGTTAGTATATATTGGAAGTGAATATGTTGTTAATCATGCTTAATCCTACTTCTTCATCCGGACATGGATGCTGGTCCCAAGGAAAAGGATTTCCCGGCTGAGGGAAATCTTAATATGACCGTAATCTATAACATAATAGGCTTAATCGCTGTTTTCAGGAAATTTTGCTGTTCTTTTTGTTTTCAATTTTACTTGTCATTTTGTATTTGTGGTTAACCTTGTACTGTCGTCTGTTTAGAGAGAAAATCCACGGTGACAACTCCCATTCGTTTGATGGGGCGTTACTTCACATTCCCCGTGCAATGATATTTGATTCCCACTCTTCTGTTTACAGAAAAGTTATGTCATTTTAATCTAAAATATATAACAGTGACTTTTATATTTCGACATCTTTATATCCTCCATCGGATGTATGTGAAAGAAATGGGATATGACTTTAAACCGACAATATTCACAGACGCTTGCAGAGATAGGAGAAAGGATTAGCCCGACAATAGCAAGCCAATCTGCAATGACAAACGCGGGCCACAACACCGAATGACAAAATGCCTCTTATTTATTGCAGCTGGCATTGTATTGAGGGAATTGAGCAGATAGCATATCGAGGAAAAGTTGGACCAGAGCAAGATTGGATAACAGTTTGCAAGAGCTGCAATTGCCGAGTGGCGTTGAATCTATAGGGGAACATATTGCAATGCTGCTTGCGACGCCAATAAGATTCATTATAGTTTTTGCGTTTGGTAATGTATTGGGGGACTGAATTACTGAATCTGATAAGGGATTAAGGTAAAGGACGAGAAAACAGGCTGAACGAAATACTATTCAAAATGTAAATATAAAGCCAGTGCCAATGCTATTTCCACGGTTAGATGTGGGAAATAATCATAAAATGCCAGTCGCATGAATATCGGGCGTTCGAAAACTCGTGCGATTAGTTGATTGTTACTTATATAATCCCCGCAGTTGTCTTTTTTGGTATAGGAACCGGGCTGCAGCTTTAGACGCGGATGTCATTGACAGAGGGTAGTAACATAAAGCCCCACGGTGCGGTGAGGAAAATATGTTCCTGAAACCTAAGGAAAAAACTGGCGGTAGAAAAGTACATAAAAAAAATAAATAAAGAAATAAAAAATACACACATACACCCACGCGCGCGCACTGATGATAATTCTGTTTTGATTTATTGCAGTTGCATGACAGTGGAGTTGCATGACACGGGATTCTCAACTCAGTCATCAAGAAGAAAAAATGTTTGAATCATGATTAATTTAGTAAAAATTGGGAAAGCTTGCAATTGCCAAACTGCCCATGAAGTAAAAACGCGGTGACACGGTTCTTTGCCAGGAAAATAATCCTGTTGTTTATTGCCACTGTCAATGTATTGGAAATGAGTGATCGAGTGACGTAAATGGTACGCCAGAACTGAAAACGATAACAGATTGCAAAGTTTCCAATTGCTACACGAGACATAGATATGAAAGATGACAGGTATTTTAGTATAACTATTTTGCTGAGAAAATTAACGTTTTAAATAAAGGAAACTGAATCATTACGGCTTGGGGTCGAGTGGTCAGTGTTTTTGATAAAATGAATACCACAATCATAGCATAAAGAGGCTATGCATTTGAGCTGACGTTATTCGGAGGACCTATTATATATAGCACATAGTATAAGTTTATGGCCTATGACGTTTTCCACGAAATTGTCTTGTAGCATTGTTGTGGTGATATTTTACCGTAGAAAAAATATTTGACCTTCAAAAGTAGGCCAGTTATGAATTATAAATACTAACAATATAATTATAAAGTCACCTTACGTTTATACGTTATCTGAATTGGTATTATGATTTTTTTGTTTAGAAGAAATCAGGTGATCAAAATACTTTAAAACCACCAACCATGAGAGTTAGTTGTATGTTTTCTGTCTAAGACTCATATTGCAATAGACAAGAACAGTCATTTGTTTGGACAGAAGCGTTTGGAGCTGCCTTCAACACATTGTTTATTTATTTCTTACTTATCGCGTGGGTACATAAATATAACTGAGTAATAGGATTAAAAGCAACATTGCTTCTCTCTCTCTCTCTCTCTCTCTCTCTCTCTCTCTCTCTCTCGACCATATGAACGAAGTTAAGCCGATGCAATCCTTTACTACATTTTTTTTTCTCTTTTTACCAGTCAGCATTTTGTGACAATAATCTTCCCTGCAGGAGACGCAGGTTTTTCATCGGTTTTGGGGAAGGATTAAGAGAAAAAGATATTATGTTTTGTTCGGGTTTTGACAAAGCAGGTAGCTCAGGGACCGTTTCAAGGCCAAGTTGCCAGAAAGGACAGTTGATTGTCTATTTCAAGAACAGGTTCCTATAGAAGGCAGCTGATTGCCCATTTCATTGCCATTTGCTAAAAAGGGCAGGTAAATTCCTATTTTGTGGCCAGTTGTCAGAAGGACAGTTAAATACCTATTTTGTGGACATTTGCCAGAAAGGGCAGCTAAATTACTGTTTCTTGGCCATTTGCCGGAAAGGGCAGCTAAATTACTGTTTCTTGGCCATTTGCCAGAAAGGGCAGCTAAATTACTATTTCGTGGCCATTTGCCCAAGGGCGGGTAGATTACTAATCCGTGGCCATTTACAAGGAATGGCAGGTAAATTCTTATTTAGCGGCCATTTGCTAGAAAGGGCAGGTAAATTACTATTTAGTGGTGGCCATTTGCAATAAAGGGCAGGTGAATTCGTATTTAGCGGCCATTTGCTAGAAAGGGCAGCTAAATTCCTATTTTGTGCACGTGGTCATTTGTCGGAAAACTCATCTGAATTCCCGTTTCATGATCATTTGCTGGGAGATCCAAATGTCTTTCTTGAAATGTCGTGGCTCATGACTGTCCTGTGTTTTCTCGTCCTCTAATTTTCACTCATCTTCAGCCTCACGTCTCGTAGTTCGCATCCCAGGAAGTGTGGGTCTTCTCTACATCTGGTTCTCAAAGGAGCACATTGGATACATTCACGTACTGTTCTCCCCGTTGTGTTGCGAAGGATATGTCCAAGCCATATCCATGTTCCCTTCACCATTATCTCATGTGCACAAGTAAGTTCCGTAATTTCCCGTATAACTTTTGCGTTCTTGCCACGTGACTCTTAAAGTTCTTGCTATTGCCGTATTCTCAAATCGACGAATCTTTTAGATATGGTTTCAGTTTCTTACTATGGCCCACGTTCTTTAGCAGTGTAGATCGTTCTAGAATACATAATCTTACTTTCATATGCAATTGAAATCTATTTAATTTTCAGATCCAATCCGGTCAGCTTATTGTCTGAGTTTCCTTTTTCAGTCTTTCACTGAGTTCCATCTGTAGTGTACAGTATAATGATTGTTCCTAAATATTTGAAAGCTTCGACTTTGTTAATCTTTTCTCCAGCTAGTGTTACTTTACCTCAGAGGTTTATTTCAAGCCCCTTCTCTTTGCATAAACGATGAATTCTACCAAGCAGTCTTTGTAAATATTGTGGTGATTCGCTGATTTAAACAGCCCCTCATCTGCATATATATAAAGCCTGTCAAGTTATATCGTTGCTCCATTCTAAAGCCCCTCTTCCATCTTTTCCCCATTTTCCATTATGAATTCCATGGAAAAACCATACAGGGAAGGTGCCAAGACTATCTACTTAACTTCGCATCTGCTTCATTCATGAATATTTTTGATTAGTTTTGCATATTTCACGAGACTACCGCGGAGACGTGAGACCAGATTTGATCTGTTGGACTTCTGCCTTGCTTGTAAACCTAAAAGCATTTTATCATTTTCTTTCTCTAACTTGTTTAAAATGTGCATGCTGAATATTTTCTTCATGGACAGAAGGAAGAGGTATAGCTCTTATTTCTGCTATATGATTCCAACGGCATTCCCGCTAAAAAAAAGTGTATGTTCTATTTTCCATTAACATATTTTTTTCATTGCAACATTTTTAACTGGTTCCGTATTTCTTTCGTTTGTAATAGTTTTTAAAAATGTTATTTAACTTTTCATAATTATTTCAATATTTTTTCATAACTTTCTTCGGACCTTTTCGTAAATATATCTGTTCCATAATCATTACTTACTGTGTATTTAAAAAGCTGCATTGCATTTCATTGACTATTCAGTGTTTAAATATTTCCTTGGTATAGACTTTCCTGAATTGTCGTCAATTCTACTTGCACGTATCTTATTCTTGTATGTATATCAGATTTTCCTATTTTTTTCTCAAACAATGCAAGTATATAACCCAGCTAAGGAATCTATGCAAAGAATCCAGACAATCAATATATATGCAAAGAATCCACCCCAAGATCTCTTGCAAATATAGTCAGGGGAAAAAATGTTGCTTGTAGTGTTTGTGTAGGATCAACAGTGCAGCAGTTTGTCATCAACATGGAAAGTAAATGTTATCCTTTCTGTGAGAGGTTAGTGATTTTTTTTACGTCACGTTCTCTTTATTATCTATAATCATTATCACTTGAATAGGACTGATAGCGAATAACGAATGATTCATTTTAATATCTCGGCATATCCTGCTAATCCATAATTATTTATTTTTTAATTTTTACTTTGTATCTTTTATTTCAATAATATTTCACTATTGATTTTATTTCTTTTATTCAGTGATTTGTTTGATTTTATTTTATTTCATTTTTATATATATTTTCGCTCACATGTTCAGGTATATGGAATAAAGAACGGAATAGGAATTTGTAATTATTGACACAAGCCGTTGAATATCCATGATCCTAATTAGTGAAACAGGATGAATAGCGAATTAATCCTTTGGCATCGTTAATATGCGCTTCCATTACTATGGATCTTAATCAGTTAAGTGTTAGGTAAGGTATGCCTTTAGATAAATTAAACCATACCGGGTTTATTATTAAAGTTATTATCACTGTCATATATTTTAATAATCTCTCTCCATTTACTGTCGCCTGTAGATTATTACCTGACTAGAAGCCGGAATATTTTAGGTGATGAAAAGAGGACAATGAACTAATCAGAAAGTCCCCGTAGGGGGATAGTGCCGTCAGTGCGCCTCATGTGGTGCAATGTAGGCTTTACTTAAGGGTCTTTACAGCGTCCCTGCAACCTCTTTCATTCCTTTTACTATACCTCCTTTCACATTCTCTTTCTTCCATCTGACTTTCCACCCTCCCTAACAATTGTTTCACAGTGCAGCTACGAGGTTTTCCTCCTGTTACACCTTTCAAACCTTCTTGCTGTCAATTTCCCTTTCAGCGCTGAATGACCTCATAGGTCCCAGCGCTTGGCCTTTGGCCTAAATTCTACATCTATTCTATTCTCAGAAAGTGAAGTAGGCTCACTATAATGAAGCTGAATCGTTGTTTGGATGTGAGTAATATGTGCATTGAAGATACGTGCTAGGTTGTCAAAAATATAAATTATTGGGACAGAAATCGTCGAGAAACAGCTGTTAGAAAATAAGAATATGTCCCTTAATAACTAAGCGTAATTACAGTCTGCGTAATAAATTCCTTATCGTGTTTTAGACTTTTTTCATCAAAAACTTCGTTTTCTTAAACGGTCGGTCTTTATCCCTGAAATTTTACTCGTCGTATATATTTGATATTTAAAGAAGTTCGGGACTGAACTTTTAAAATATTATTCAGCTGTTTTTGACTAAATATTTTGTATCATAATAAATCATATTTATTTTTAGATTTGATTCTACTAAATAAAATTCTGTTTACAACGTCAAGAAATGAAACTTAAGAAATATAAATTTAAAAATGAAAAATGCAATAAAGAATAATAATAATAATAATAATAATAATAATAATAATAATTATTATTATTATTATTATTATTATTATTATTATTATTATATTATTATTATTATTATTATTTGTGAGGGCGAGTATAGTATAACAAAGTTTAAGTAATAATTAGCACATAATAAATATAAAATAACGTTTGCAGCAGTAACAGTGATAGGAAAAAAGGACAAGCAAAGCAAAAGAAGGGAGCGGTTTTCATTTCTAGGTCAGCAAAAGCAGTAGATCACTGGAAGGGGCAACTCCCAACAGCCCTGGAATACAAAGCATCCTCCCAGTCAGCCGGGTCTTTGGCTTAAATATATCGAGGCAACGAGATTTATACAGCGGACATCATTTACTCTTTATCGGAACTACAAAGTGCTGGCTTGTGGAAAAAAAAAAAAAAAGTATTTTTCACAATTTTTTAAAAATTGTGGGTCCCGTCTTGAATCGTATGTAGCTGCTCCCGGAGGAAATTGTGGTACGCACATTTTTCATGAGAAGTGAGTCTTCAAAGACAGACGGCCCATACGCTGGGGACGGTGATGTACTGGATTTATGCTAAAATTGCTTATACGTGTAAAGTGGCTTGCGAACGTTGATGTACATGACAGATACCACATACACACACACCCACACACACGTTTCGTGTACGAGTATATGTATGTGTGTATATATATATATATATATACAGTATAATATATACCGTATATATGTGCGTGTGTGTATGTATGTATGTATGTATGTATGTACGTATGCAGTAGCTTACACGGACATTTCGAAACATAGCCTTACACTTACTTTTATGAGACTTGTTGAAGGTTTAGTCTTGAAAGGATATTCCTAAGTTAAATTAATTCTTAAAGTTTCTTGGTAGCTTGTACTGCTTATGTAACTTCATGCGGGAAGCAGTGATCTCATATATATATATATATATATATATATATATATATATATATTTATAATGTTTGTGGTATATATATATATATATATATATATATATATATATATATATATATATATATATATATATATATATATATATATATATATATATATATATATATATATATATATATATATATATATATTCTTTATAATGTTTGTTCCGTATATATATATATATATATAACATATATATAATAGGATATATATATGTATACTATATATTTATATATATATATATATATATATATGCGCATACACACATACATGACCGTAAATAGCTATTTCAAAAATTTGCTTTGTTTCGTATTCCTAAATGTTTAATTAATAACATCCGACAGTCTCAATAGGATGCATGTTAAATATCGATACTAGATTGTTTATTTATTTTTCTAAACGCCGATATTTACGAGCAAACTAAGGAGAGCGAACTAGAAGTAAACACACAAATGAAGAAAGAGTGAATCGTAAATAAAGAAGATATAAAAAATTCGGTTTCCTTTATTGCGTCCCGGCTTGATTTGTTCGTCTGTTTCACGGCGTCCTCATCTTGGCTTTTATGGGTTGAGCCGCCGCTGATTCAGTGCCTTTCTTTTCGCGCGTTGTTCTGTTTACTTTAAAACCAGGAAGGAATGAGTGAATAATGACTTAAATTTAAATGATCGGACAGTGAGTCTTCGGCGGTTTGTTTGCTTGGAGATTAAATGAAAACTTCGTGTATAAAAGTTTCTCCTTTCTTGTGGGGCTTTAGAATCGGATTAAATGAAGGAAAAATTTCCCCTTTCTTGTGGAACTTTAAAATGAGCTTAAGTGAAAATCTCATGTATAAAAGCTTTTCTCTTTCCTGTTGAACTATAAATCACATATAAATCACATCAAAAGTTCAAGGTTACAAGTTTCGTATATAAGTGGACCTTGAAAATTAAAAGAGACTTCATGTATTTAAGATTTTTATTAATGTAATCTAGAAGCCAAATGAAGTCTTTGGTTACTATGTTCATCTCCAATTTGGCATTAAAAGATTACACGAAGTGTCTCAAAACGAGTAAGCCAGCAGTTTGTTACTTACGAATTCGTATCGTTATGTTCAAATCCTCCTCTTTTATTTCGTAATTTGAACCTATTTGATCGTGTACTTTGTCATTAATTTGTTGTTCTCCTTTTATGGGATTGGACGTCGATAGCTATCGCCTCGTGAAACCCATTTCTCGTAGAGATTAATTAATAGGAAGTGTGGGTGTGACGTCCACATAAAGATATACTATATATATTGAGGATACCGCAGCCTCTAGGAAAAGGCAGTATTTTGAGATTTCCGTCAGGGATTGGATAGGAAATTATGTTATTCAATCAAAATACTTTAGTTTAACTTGGCCCTACCTTCTCTGATAAGTTTCCCATTTGATATGGTGGAGACCGGAAGTACAGCAGCCAGGATTGGAAATGAACCGGAACTGGACATACAGGTGTATTTGAAGGCGGAAGTGTCTGCGTTAGGCGGCCGTATCAAGTATACTGGATTGTTTGGCAAGTGTTTTTTGACAATGAATCAGATACACATGGCAATTTTTTGTGTTAAATTGGGATGTATAAAACATACTTAATGCCTTGAATGAAAAGCAGTGGAAAATTTAACCACCAGTTTACCCTCGGAGTTCATAAATAATATGATGCGTTCTTATTATATAGATCCTGTTCGTGTATATATATATATATATATATATATATATATATATATATATATATATATATATATATATATATATATAGAAGGATGGATGGTGGCAATCAACAGCCAAAATATAGCCATAAGGAACTTGGGGAAGGCATCTCAGACAAAAAAACCATGCAAATGCCTGATATGTCTTCCTCAAATTCCTTATGGCTATATACATACACACGCATATGCACGCGCACGCACACACACACACACACACACACACACACACACACATACACACACACACACACACACACATATATATATATATATATATATATATATATATATATATATATATATATATATATATATATATATATATATTCCCTGTGTCCTGTAAGCATCGTGCTTATACGATGGGTTATGTCACTACCCTACTGCCTTTGTTTCTTATAGAAAATCTATGAGAGCTAATGTGCCAGTGGCTTGCTTACTATGTTCCATGCCAATCACCCATCCATGTGCTTGCCACCTTGAAGTTTATTATAAAGTAATGCCTGAAGATAGATTGAAGTCGATGCATGAAACTGAACTACTGAATAAGAGTAAACGGTTGTTATATATAATAATTTTCAAACGTGATTTAAAAAAAAAAAAAAATAAACAAGGGATGACACAAATTGAATGGAAAGCTTCAGGTGCCGCGTAAAGATGCTTATACATGGGCCATTTTGGCAAAATACTTGGGTATACTAACGAACAAACTGTTATGGTTACCATTTCAGATATGGCTAAGTCATGTAGTGGGTGGTGGTTAGTAAGACTCATCTTGACGTTTCTATCATAAAAAAATACCAACGGGGGTGCTCGTTGAGACAGCCTCTCCGTATAAATCCCTCTCGCCCAACAGCCTCTCCCTATAAATCCCTCTCGCCCAACAGCCTCTCCCAATAAATCCCTCTCGCCCAACAGCCTCTCCCTATAAATCCCTCTCGCCCATCTATCACTCACGGTTCTTCATTGGAGGGATTGGTAGAGCTCTCGGCTAGCACACTGTTGGCCCAGCGTTCGACTCTCCGGCCGGCCAATGAAGAATTAGAGGAATTTATTTCTGGTGATAGAAATTCATTTCTTGTCATAATGTGGTTCGGATTCCACAATAAGCTGTAGGTCCCGTTGCTAGGTAACCAGTTGGTTCTTAGCCACGTAAAATAAATCTAATTCTTCGAGCCAGCCTTGGGGGAGCTGTTAATCAGCTCAGTGGTCTGGTTAAACTAAGGTATACTTAACTTTTCTTTATTTGCTGTCCAAATTCCTTAACTTGTGTGTCCTCGTGTGTTCTTCCTTTGTCACGAGGACAGAACATGAAACACTCCTAAGGTTCAGTAACTATGGGAGCAAAGGTGCTGTTGTCAAATACCA
>NC_089786.1:13796008-13811008 GCF_040412425.1 Macrobrachium rosenbergii | reverse complement strand
TTTGCCTAAATCTGTCTAGGGTAGATTTACTTATACTCAATTCCTCTTTGCCTAAATCTGCCTAGGGTAGATTTACTTATACATAATTCCCATTAGGTGTATGTTACTCCCAAGGTAAAGGGAATTTGACAGTAAAGGGCCTTTTTAACTAAATGTCGGAGTCAGTAATGTGTTACAGATAAAATGATTAAAAATTATTATTTTACAAACATAATACTTAGCTGTGATGATGGAGATTTGTTGATTTCTGTATAGAGTGCAGATTTGACAGTAATAAACACAGTCGGGCTGAAATCAATTTATATCACGCCAAGGATGAACGGATAAATTACACACATTCCTGTATCAAAACTCAAAAGGCATATTTTCCAATCTGTCCAGGATAGATGTTCTTATCATGTAAAATCCTCTTTCAATCTTATCATGTAAAATCCTCTTTCAAATTTATGTTATTTTAAAGTTGAATGAATTCGATATATGGCTTGATATTTGTGAATTAGTTATAAAATTATCATAATTATCCGCGTGGTACTAATTTAGTGATTAAGTATGATCCTGGAGGTGGCTTGATTTCTAGTCCAAGTACAGAACCTGAATTTCACAGCAACGTGTAAAGCAGATTCGAGATTTACTTATATATCTTAGAGGGGTGAATGCAAAAATCACTAGCATTCCTGTACTAAAACCCTTTGAGAGTAGGTTATTCCAAGGTAAAGTGGATTCGATATGAAGGATCAGTGGTGGCTTTATATTTGAGAGTATATAAAAGTCAGTAGTGATTAAAGTCGAAACAATCATAATAGCTTTTAGGTTATGACGATGGAGTAGGCTTAAAATCAACCCTAAGTACAGAGCCCAAATTTGACAGGAATATGTACAGCAGTGTCAGAATTTCTCTTGATGGCTGAATGGCTTAAACTCAACAAGCATATGCTAGTCTTGGACTGGGTAGGTGAACTTACATAAAATTTACCCTGAGTGGAAGTTCTCCCCCGATAAAGTGAATTCGATATGAAGGGGTTTTTGTGATTTAACAGAGTATAAATATCCACGTTTGAATGAGTTAGAAAACCATCGTAAATAGCGAGGCTTTAAAAACTTAACACTAGCTATCGTGTTGGGGATGGTTTGATTTGCGTACTGAGCACAGAACATGAATTCGACATGAATATGTACAACACAGTCGAAGTCAGTACATATCTCTCTGTAGAGAGCTGAATGGGTTAGTCATTGTCATTCCTTTATTAAATTCATAAAGCATAGGTTAGAACCCTGGCCAAGGTAAACGCATTTTTCATATATACAGTAAATTTGGTTGGATGTAAATTATTCGCGAGTTAAATTGAAGTTGGCTTTACGGGGTATTTTTAGTTTAGTAATTGCATTGCATATTTAGCCCTATGCTATTATAGTGGAAATGGACTGATTTCAGTACTTCATACAGAACCCGAATTCAATTTGAATATATATAGCACAGTTGAATTAGATATGTCTCTTTTGATAGCTGAATGGATTGAGCACTGTCATTACTTTATTAAACCCAATAGGTATAGGGTTCGATCCTCCAGAGGATTAGGTGCGCTAATTGTTCTATAATTCTCTTTGGGTGTAAGTTATCCCGTAGGTAGAGTCAGTTCTTATTAAGGGCAAAATGTGTCTCAGTATTTCAAATAACTATCTGTTTCAAAATTCAATCCGCCATTATGGTGGAGATGGGTTGGTTTTGATTCCAAGTACAGGACCTGAATTCGACGGGAATGTGTAAAGCCGAGTGGAAATCTACACATGTCTCTCTTGATGGCTAAATAGATTAGTCTCCGCCATTCCTGTACCAAACCCATGAGGCATAGGCACAAATCCTGCCCAGGGAGATGCATGTATTATATATGATCCGTCTTGTATATGAATTATTCCCAAGGTTAAAACTATCATCAGTAGTCATTTATTATAAACTTAGAACTAAACTGTGATGGTAGAAATGGAGTGACTTTGATTACAAGTACATAGCCAAAATTCGACAAGAATATGTTGTATGAAAAAATATAGAACTTTGTTTTTACTTACCTGCCGAAGTTGCAGACATTGGTCCACCTGGTAGCGTCGACCGCTCTCTTTCTTTCAGTTCTAAATAAATCCTTTCAACTAACATGTGTGGAATTAAATCCCCTCTACAGAAATAAAATTTATTCTACAAGAAAACTAACATAAACAAGTCAGTTATGGTAACCAGTCATAATGAAAGAAAATTATAAAAAGATACAAGCAAATAAACAACTCTCCAAAAGCATTACACCATTTTAATACTAATGGGACTATCTCCCGTCTCTACACTCGCTACAAAAGTCCCCTCATTTTTAAGTCCATTGTACCAGACTCATTTGGCTATATTTCCACAACAGCCAAATTCTAATAAGCTCATACATGCGGCCATATTTGCCATACATAGCGCACATGTGTCATTCATGCCCACAGATATGAAACATAATCCAGGCGACAACTCGAACCCAAGCGTCTGGCTATGTCTCAGTTCAAAGCAGAATAACATACTATTCTACATAAGGTCTAAGCCCGAGGCACACACACAGGTATGTACAAACGAACCCACATGCCTCAATGCCCCACCTATAAACCCGTTAAATCTAGAAATTCCTTCTAGAATGTTCCAGAGAGGAATGTGGACGCATATCTATTCTCATGGCTTGTCGCTAGGCGACCTCACCCGGTCTCAGGTTAACGAACTCTTAATCACCTGCGTGCTGATATGTGTGGCCACTAATCATTTGAGTAAACACATTTTCCAGCTCTGAACATCACACTGCTTTCACAACCAACAGGAATGTCACGACCTCATGAAACATATGTACAGCAGAATGTAATTTATCTTATACCTTAGTCGATGACGGAATGGATAAGCCACTGTCATTTTCTCTCTAAAAAAAAAGAAGGCACTGATTCAAGTGTTCGCCAGAGCAGATGCGTTTTTCATGTATGAATCCATTTGGGTGTGCGTTTTTCCAAGGTAAAGTGAAGCCGGTAGAAAGAGGTACTTTTAGTTTAAAATATGAAAATAATAAAGGTCACGTGTGAATTTGTAACAAAACTAACATATAGGATATATATATATATATATATATATATATATATATATATATATATATATGTGTGTGTGTGTGTGTGTGTGTGTGTACACACGTGCGTGTGTGTGTGCGCGCTCGGTTTCCTTCTTTAATTAATTATGTATAGGTTACACGTAATTATATAATGAAATCGAGGCACAGGAGAAAAAAGGACGTCAGTAAACCATAAAAAGCTGAATGGAAAAATCTTCGCATACCATTAAATCATCTGAAGAATAAAAGTCTATTGCCAACCAAAAACCACATTGACAAATGTATAATTGATTTTAGGGGAGTATTGAGTGTTGATAGAGACGGAGAGAAAGTAATGATAATATGCAGGAATTTTTTTTCCACTTCGTTTTCTGGAAATTAAAAAAGGTAAATGGAATCAGTTGGGAAAATCTGCCATTACTTGGTCACCGTTGTGAAGTTTACTGGCGTTTCTTTGCTGAGATTTTAATTAGGTGCAGTTATTTTCCTTGCAGTGTTGACACCGTCTTTTCATTGGATTTTCGCCAAACCACAAGACAAATTTTTAATTGATTTTATCTCCTTCCAGGCTATTGCTCAATTATCTGGCATTAAAGAAGCTTCAGCTTGATTGCAATAATGAGGCAAAGGTTCAATTAATCTTGAGGATAAAGCTTTGGGTTTATACAAACACACACACACACACACACACACATATATATATATATATATATATATATATATATATATATATATATATATATATATATATATATAAATATATATATATATATATATATATATATATATATATATATATGGTAATAGCCACAGTGCCCTCTTAACTTCTCGAATTCTTCGTGATTTTTGGATATGCTTGTCACTACAAAGCTTTAAGATCCAAGTGACCAGTAGATTCTATATATATATATATATATATATATATATATATATATATATATATATATATATATATATATATATATATATATATATATATATATATATATATATATGTGTATATATATATATATATATATATATATATATATATATATATATATATATATATATATATAAACTCATGTATTTCCAGGATACATCTTTAGATAAAAAATAAGATGGAATCGTTGGTGAACTTCTGTATATAAAAAATCCAGAACACCAGCTGCTGCAAACGCCAACACAGAATTTTCACCAGCAGCTCTTCAAACACCCTTACGCTAACTGTGCCATTGGCAATCTATTCTTGATGCATTGCCGTATCGTGCATCTCTGCCAATTGCACTTACTGTTCTTTCTTTGACTTTGCATCTCTCCATCCGTAATGATGTTTAACAGCCATTGAGACATATCACACCTTCTTTGGCTCGACCTCTCCAGCCACAATGATGCTTAACAGCCATTGAGACTTAACACACCATTGTCTAGGTCCAATTTTACACCCATCAGTCACACGACTACCCCGTCTGTATATTTTAAATGTTTCCGTTTCATTATAAAAAGCCTAAGTTACTCTGAACAAATTACCTTTTCTACCACACATCTATATCCCTTACCTTGCATCCTTATAAATTCTATCGTGAAATTTGACGTTTAACAAAATGTGTATGAAGAAAAAGATGGTGTAGGAATGGGCCAATGTCTTTTTGTGCCTTTTTATCTCATCACGAAGTTGTTTGGCTGGATAACTGTCCCAGTGCTTTTAAACCATTGTTCTACCGACGATATGTAAATGACACATTTTTAGTTTTCTGAAAAGAAAACTATTGTGCCGGCTTTGTCTGTCCGTCCGCACTTTTTCTTGGCCTCCCTCAGATCTTAAAAGCCCTGAGGCTAGAGGGCTTCGAATTGGTATGTTGATCATCCAAGCTCCAATCATCAAACATACCAAATTGCAGCCCTCTAGCCTCAGTGGTTTTTATTTTATTTAGTGTTAAAGTTAACCATAATCGTGCTTCTGGCAATGACATAGGATAGTCCACCACCGGGTCGTGGTTAAAGTTTCATGGGCCCGCGGCTCATTCAGAATTATACCGAGACCCCCGAAGGACAGATCTATTTTCGGTGGTCTTGAATATACGATGTACAGAAAATTCGATTACGCCGAAGAAACTTCGGCGCATTTTTTACTTGTTAATTTTCAGACCTGAAAGGACATGTACCCCTGTTTTTTACCATTTTAGCTCAAAACAGCAAAATATTGAGTTTGCTTCAAAAGTAGAGATTAATAATACTTTAGCTTTCCTTGACGTACTTGTAAATGAACATAGTGATAATATTTTTTCGACACCAGTATGCAGGAAACCAACATTTACAGGACTCACAACTAAATTTTCCTCATTCATTCCAATAGTTTATAACCGTAATTTAGTTTCCACACTAATAACCCCTGACTTTAATTTTTGTTCAAGTTATTTTAGTCTTCATTCAGAATTTCAGTTTATAAAGAAATGCTTCATAAAAATTGTTTTAATATTGCTTTCACAGACACATGTTGGCAAACAGCTAGGAAAGTTGTTCCAGAAAGTTTCTATTTCGAAAGCCAATAAAGCGTTACTATATTTTAATATGTTTTTCTATGATAATGATAATTTTTCTAGTAAATATAGGCTATTAAAACTTATAAGAGAATTTTATCCCCAAGTTAATGTCAGGGTAGTGTTTAAACGTAAGTACACCATTGGTAGCTTGTTTAAGTACAAAGACATCGTACCCCCTGAACTACAGTCTTACGGTGTTTATAAATATGAATGTAATTGCTGTAATGCAATTGACGTGGGGAAAACGAAGCGTGTACGATGGCCTGAACACCTACGAAAATCTGTTAGAACGAACAGGCTTTTAGTAAAACCACCATTCATTCCCATACGGGATCATGCAAAATATACTGATCACCGTTTATGCCGAGACCAATTTTCCATTCTCTCTAGTTGAGTGGCTCCCATGGAGCTGTCAGTAGCTGAAAGTCTTTGCACTTTAAAATTGAAACGTTCCCTCAGTAGCAACAAGAGGTCCACGAAGATTCCGTGTTATTAATTTTTAGCGTGTGTATATGTATGCTTTCATGTTGCGGGTATTTGTTTATTTTAGTATTGCTTTGTTTCATTTTTAGTTTCCCGCAAAAGAAAACTATTGAAATGGCTTTGTCTGCCCGTCCGCACTTTTTCTGTCCGCCCTCAGATCTTAAAAACTACTGAGACTAGAGGGCTGCAAGTTGGTATGTTGATCATCGCCCTCCAATCATCAAACATACCAAATCGCAGCCCTCAAGCCTCAGTAGTTTTTATGTCATTGAAGATTAAGGTTAGCCATGATCATGCGTCTGGCAACGCTATAGGACAGGCCACCACCGGGCCTTGGTTAAAGTTTCATGGGCCGCGGCTCATACAGCATTAGACCGAGACCACCGAAAGATATATTTATTTTCGGTGGCCTTGATTATACGCTTTACAGAAAACTCGATTACGCCGAGGAAACTTCGGCGCATTTTTTACTTGTTTATGCTTGTATATTACCAGTTTTTGTTTAACATGACTGTATTCCAGTGATCGTTTGTGATTAGAGATTTCTCAGCTTTTCTTTGTGTTTCTGTTGTCAGACCTGATGATGGAGACAGTTACTCTGAAACCGCTAGTCATAACTGAATAAAGGATGTTTTATACGAGTACTGTTTTTAATTTTTCTATATATATATATATATTTATATATATATATATATATATATATATATATATATATATATATATATATATATATATATATATATATGTGTGTGTGTGTGTATATATATGTACATATATATACATATATAATATTTATATATACATGAAGAATGTTACAATATGTAAGTATAGATATATATATATATATATATATATATATATATATATATATATATATATATATATATATATATATAAGAAGAAGGTTGCAACGACGCCGAATAAAAACAGAGGAGAATTTCAAAGTTTGGGATAACTGATTCCGCAGCCGGAAACAAAATCTAATGGTTGCAATTAGTGGAGATGTCAATACCTTCTTACTCGTACCTGGTTTCATATTGTCAAGACGACTTAAACTCATCATTGACTGCCAATTCTCTTGTCGGATTTCGATTTTTACCTAGGATTAATTTCCTCTTCCTTGTGGTCTTTTTTTCAGTTTATTTCTCTTATTTTCCTGAGTTTTATTCTTGCAAAGCTTACTAAGGTAGTTAATATAATTTCCTGTTCTTTTATTTTGGCTTGTTGCAATGTAGCCAATAACTTATGTGCACATACAGTGTACACACACACACACACACACACACACACACACACACATATATATATATATATATATATATATATATATATATATATATATATTATATATAGATGTTGTGGTGTAGGATAGATAGGGAAAGTAGATAGAAAAGAGAGAGAGAGAGAGAGAGAGAGAGAGAGAGAGAGGTAGAAAAGAAAAGAGAGAGAGAGAGAGAGAGAGAGAGAGAGAGAGAGAGAGAGATAGAAAAGAGAAAAAGTTAGGAGAGAGAAGTAAGAATAAAGAGAGAGGCAAAGAACACAGTGATAACGCCCAAAAGCTGTTGTGGTATCGTGTTATCAATACGCTGATCGAGGCAGGATGTTTGCAGGAACCATAAGCATTATATCGTGTTGAAGCCATAAAAACAGTCGTAAAAGTGAGAAATAATGGCCTCGCGATTAAGCTAACCAATTCATGAGTCAGCACAGCCTAAATGCTTACAGCAGCTGGTTCTATAGCCCCGTCTTCTCAGGGAGGCGTTTTCGTGGAAGTTCCAGGAATTTGGGGGTTGGCCCAAGTGATGTACTTCTTCAACCTCCAATCAATTATACATGGGAGGGGTCTTTCACACACCCTCCTAAGATCACCTCCAATCAAGTCCTCTAAGGAGAGATTTGAATCACACCCACTACAGTCCTTCCAATCAGCTACTTGAAGGGGAGGCCTTGCTGATTAATCCTTCCAATAAGGCTAGAAGGAGGTGGAGATTGCAGATAACAAGTTTTCTAGGGGTTCAACAAGCTAGAGAACGACAGGGGAGAGAGAGTTCAGAACTGTGTCCTTCAAGGGAGAGTACGTCTTCCCTCGCTTCCGTGCTCCCCCTATATACTGAGTCAAGATAACAGCAGAAGAGTGATTCGTTTCTATCATTGTAACTTGTTAATTTTGTACTGATCTTTA
The DNA here is from genome assembly GCF_040412425.1 of Macrobrachium rosenbergii. Lineage (NCBI taxonomy): Eukaryota > Metazoa > Arthropoda > Malacostraca > Decapoda > Palaemonidae > Macrobrachium > Macrobrachium rosenbergii. The sequence continues at coordinate 13,802,711 of NC_089786.1, read as the reverse complement.
TAATACTAAGTACTAATTAAAGTGAAGAAATTATCGATCTCGTCTCTATACGCCTTTCTGGGAGACATCAATACTTAAATTAATAAAAATAAAGAAGATAGCACATCATCGGTGAAGCGAGGCTGAGGGACATATTTAGCAGAAACCAAGGTAAGAAGTGAAAGACTAAAAATTCATACAAACATACAACAGAACATAAAGAGGAGAAGAAGATACACCATTACATATATATATATATATATATATATATATATATATATATATATATATATATATATATATATATATATATATATATATATATATATCACCTCAGTGGTCTGGTTAAACTAAGGTATACTTAACTTTTATATATATAATGTGTATGTGTGCCTGTGTTTTTTAACATCCTTGATTTTTTTTATTATTTTTCAATTTACTTCCCTGTCCATGGCTCTGTTGTTCTATGTCATTCGTGCACGGGTATTATTAACTTAAGGATTACTTGATGATTTAGTAAATACTTTCATTTCACTTTTGATCAGTTAAAAATACACTTAAATTCCTTTTAAAAAAATTGTTGTCAACTTTATATAATAATGTTCAAGGTAACCTAAAGTTTTTAGAAATAGAGAGGTGGGGAAAAAACTGAATATTACCAAAATCAGGAAACACAAATCATTGAGAGTGACCAAATTCACCCATAAGCCTTATCAGTGAAACTGTTCTCTCTCTCTCTCTCTCTCTCTCTCTCTCTCTCTCTCTCTCTCTCTGTCAGTTCTGAAACGAATTTTATGTATAGATTTTATTTAGGTGCTGAATTTTGGAGATGATTCAGGCATAGAAACAGAGTATGTTCTTATTAGAATAATTTTATTTTTGCATTCATTGTTCTGTAAACAATTATCAGCGATATATCCGAGAAATTATTGTAAAGTTCTGCTCTTTTTGAGTGATTCACAGTAATCTTTTCATTATTATTATTATTATTATTATTATTATTATTATTATTATTATTATTATTATTATTATTATTATTTAAAATGACAATACATGAATCAAAAATGGCAAGCTTCTACTGAATAGAGTGATCATTGTTAAGGAAAACGAATGCAGAAAAAATAATAAACTGACAAAATGAAATTATATGAAACCGTACTCACACACACACGCACACACATATATGTGTGTATATATATACATAGACACACACACACACACACACATATATATATATATATATATATATATATATATATATATATATATATATATATATATATACACACACAAATACACGTACTTGTAAGATTTTAGCTTCTGGTATGCTTAATTTTAACAGGTAATAGATGTGATATACAAATGAACAAAAGAGATAATTCACAATTTTCTTGCTGTCCTAATGTGTGTGTGTGTGTGTATATATATATATATATATATATATATATATATATATATATATATATATATAAATATATTTGTGTTTATGTATGCATTACTGCGTTTTTAGACGACTTAAATGTACAAAAAAAATTACAGTTATATGTAGAAAACCTTTGTATATTACAGAACCATTTCACATTCCCATAAAAATCAGGGGATAATTATGGACCGCGTAAAGAATGCACATAATTGGGAGACGTGCGCTTAAAGGTTAATAATAAACGTGGTCATCTTCCTTGAACAGAGGCCAGATTTCATGCCCAATTGAACACCCCTGTTGTTCACAAGTAATTTTTGCAGACATTTTCCCCTCCCGATCAGTTCTGTTTCACTGTTCCTGCTTTTATGCCATATCCCTCGCTGGTCCCTTTTCAGATGGACGTCTGAATTGGCCATAAAGGTCGTGTCACCCTACAATTATATATTATTTATTATTCCCAGTAATTAAGATTCATTTCTGGTTGACAAGACTAAAGTTATAAGTATCCAGAACGGGCAACAGAGAATGTTTTAACACTTGTCTCTCACGGAATTTGAATCGGTAGAATTTTCTCTAGGAAAGGCTCGTCCTTGTATAGACAGCTGTGGCAAGAGGAAGACCACTAGCGAATTATTTGTAAATATGAATATCGTTTTAACAATGTATAACGACTGTTCTGCAGAGAAAATAGCTTTAATGATGTAATGTCAAATATGCCCATATCTTGCTAGGTCTACATTTTGATGGTAGGTAATTGTTCTTATTCATAATGGTGAGAAAGTAAGACATATGTATGTGACTGTTTAACGTAATTTATTTAAGAATGATTCTGTTTATTTTATATCGAGTTGTGAGACTGTTAAACATTTATATTTATTTAAACAAAATTAGATCTGAAATCGTTTCCGCTCCCTTTCTTGTTTACATTACGATGATGAAGGATCCTCGAAACTAGTTTACCCGAATGTGAGTAGATAAAGAATTCAAAAGTAAAGAACCCTTATTAACTTCAAACGCTGCCTACGGAGGTCAACTTTATTACATCTCTCTGAAGCTCAGGAAACTATAGATAACTAGAGAGTACTTGAAACAAAAAACCTAATGGTCAATTACATTTAATAATGTATGGTTGACAGAGAACATCGTGCCTAATTATTCAAGAATATATATATATATATATATATATATATATCTATATATATATATATATATATATATATATATATATATATATATATATATATATATATATATATATATATATATTGCTTTTATGTCACTGAATAGCGCGTAACAGTATATTTAGCCAAGGCCACAGGAAAATAAAAAGAAGGAGTACCAAGAGCTTTCGTGTTCTTTCAACACATTTTCAAGGTATAGTTTATATATATATATATATATATATATATATATATATATATATATATATATATATATATGTGTGTGTGTGTGTGTGTGTGTGTGTGTGTGTGTTTTAGTAATGTGCCATTTTCTCTCAATTTGGAGGTAGCTTCAGTAAGCCACGTCATGGTTTTTTATAGCCAGTCTTTACGGATGAGGTTGCAGGCCTCTCGCCACTTCTCTTTTACCCCGGCATCTGCCGGTAATCATTTACAACTGAACGATAACCGGGGAGAGAACTCGGTGCCAGCAATATTCAGCCCGAGCATCATACTACTCGACCACTGCGCCAGCTGACCAATCCCTACCTCACATGGACGATAAGTCCGGGTATCAATGGAATCTATTAGACCTTAATGGGCCATGAACTCAGACTCACAGAGTGGAAAGTCCAAGATACCAATGAACTGCCACGATCCATATATATATATATATATATATATATATATATATATATATATATATATATATATATATATATATATATATATATGTATGTATGTATATGTGTATATTTGTATATATATATATATATGTATGTATATATATTTGTATATATATATATATATATATATATATATATATATATAAAGAAAATTAAAAGAAGAAACCAAGACTTTGGAGTGTTAATATAAAACCATCTTCAGGGTAGTGAACAGTTTTAAGAATACAGCTTACATAAGAAAGTAATACTGTATAAGGTCACAGACAACAGTTAGAACAAAATAGCAAACCATTAAAGTGTGGATAAAACATTCTTACAAACGAAACGTACTTCTAGAAACCGCGGTTACTAAAACCGTTATACAGACATTGTCAGGTTGTAAAATATTTAACATCTGGTTTTGCTGTCGAATCTTTAGGAAGAAAACTTGTCAGTATTTCTTCCATAGAAAAAAAATCGCTGAAGTTCATGTTTCTGAAAGAATGATTAAGACGCCCTTTAACTAGCAGTCTGTGGGGTCTAGAGAACCTTTTAAACTACTTTAGGCGAATGCCTATCGATATAGTGGTCAAAATCTATTACAGGACAAGCGACGGAACCTGAGCTGCATGCAATTCTTACATTATGTTGAGCTATTCTTCTCCCAGATTGTCCAATATCAGGTACATAGCATGATTAGCATTTATTTATGTACCTCCTCTGCTGTTGGCGTTACCCGTTTATTACAATTAACAATACATAGATCTTGATAGACTGGTTATGACAGAAAACAACATAAATTTTCAGACACTGAAATTATTTACCACCGTTATAAATTCATAACGGTATAGCAACAATAAAATGTCTTCAAAGTCAAAAATGGAGATTGACGAATTGCTGAAAAGTTTTATTGATAAAGATTCTAAAGAGAAACAAGCTTTTAGATATTTTCAAAAATTGCTATTTTTTTATTACGTATTTGGTAACGGCATTTTCCACCAATATATATGTTATGTTTGTAAGAATGTTTTTGCATCCTGAAGTAGTTTGTTAACTCGTTTTGTTGTTAGATGTGACTTTAGATAGTTTTCCTTTTGTAAGTTATATTCTTAAAACAGTTCAGTACCACGAAGATGACTTTATAATGTGTCAAAAGTCTTAATGGTTTTTTTTTATTTTCATGTGAGATATTATTATATTCTTCGTCCAAGGAACCATTATGGAATTAGAAGACATATGGAACTGACGCGGCAGTATCCTGCTCGTAAGTCGCTTTTCTACAACTACAAGAAATATTTGATGAGGTTACATCTGAAGCGACAACTGCGGTTCTTGAAGAAGAAATTTAACGATGAGTTTTTTATACTGCAGATTCTTACCGAAGATATTGAATAACCTGGATGATAAAGCTTTTTTAAATAAGGACCATCAGATTCTGGAAGCGCTCTTTCGGACAAAAAGTTATTTAGTGAATCGATGGTTTAAAGACACCGAAAATGCTGAGCCAGGTTCACATAATCATGTGACAGACGAACAGTAGGATGTTACTAATGGTCAAATATACAATATAATGTGGCTTGAGGCAGGGGATACTCCATTTAACTTCGATCGGAAATCGTACAATTTATTTCGAGACAGTGTCTGAGCAACATAAGGTAACCCTGACTTATACTTTAATTCATCTTCGTACGAACTTTGTAAGAATGAAAAGCGTGTTTTAGGGTCTAGTATGGACATTTGCTTTGCTAGGTACAAAGTTGATATTTTTTTACAATGGCTGAAGGATTCATTAGCTTAGAGAAGAATAAAAACGAAAATGTTTAAGCGGTAAGCGATTCTAAGTTAAAACTTAAATGTTCCAGTTAGCTCTTGAAACGTACGAGCTAATGTGTTATGGATTAGAATGCATGTATTGCCAAGGCTAATAAACTTCGTTTCCGATAAAGATACTTATGAAAAACTAATAGAGGTCCTACTAATAAATTTAATTTGCATTATAAAAGTACTGTCAAATCTTTATTAAGAGTCAACAACGAGGCAGTTAAGGGGTTTTCCACTGTTAATGCCACTTTCCTTTATATGTAAGGCACAATCAAAATCATAAGGAAATCAGGCCCATTATCAGTTAGGTAGGCTCGGCCTCTTATCCTCTAACAAAATAGTTAGGCGTTTTAACAAACCCGCTTTAAGGGAATATATTACGAGGCATATATGTTAAAGATACGACAGACCTCCTAACTGAGATGAGAGGGAAAGATGCAAATTGCAGGTCAGTTAGTTTTGATGTTAATTCCCTATTGCCGAAAGTGCCCGTCGATGACTTGCTGAAGCTTAACAAGAAAAATTGAATGGTATAGATGGTCTTGTTTCATTTCATGTTTTTATTAAGCCGATGAAGCTGTATACATAGTTAATTAATACTTTTGTTATGGTTGTATTTATATAAAGATATTCGGTTTGGCAACGGGAGACTGTTTATCTACGTCTCTATTAAATATAAATATTGTATTTTATTAAATTTGATACCTTCCTGATATTATTAGTTTTGCTTTGAAATGGTATAGATATGTCGACGACATAAAATGCCTGTGGCATTTGGATACGGACCTCCTGAAGTTATTGGAACTTCTGAGTACCCTTGTGCCATCCATAAAATTCAAATTGGAAACAGAACAAAATAAAGCCCCGCCTTTCTTGACACAGTCTTATGAGATCCGGAAACCTCAAGCGCTGAATGCTTTTATTCACAGTTTTTCCAGACAACATCCCGAGGTAAAAAGGCCAGTCTTCTCCGGTATGTTTTTAGGAGCATTCAGAATAAGTGATCTTGGGATTTTTGTGAAATTCTGAACATATATGAAATTGCAGAAGAACTAAGTTATTCCATGGATATCATTGAGTGCTTGCCTCCAAAGAGCCAGAACATTTTTTTTTAGTAATGACAGATAAAGCACTTCGGACTTTGAAAATGTTTTAGTTTTGCCATACTGTCATGAATTTGTAACGTCTGTAAATAACCTGAAATATTTTGATATAAATTTGTTTGGTAATCACGCGTCTGTCAAGAACTCTTTGTCGTACTAAACAAGTAACGCTGGATTACTATGTAAACCATATACTGGACAATGTTTCAAAGAACTTTGCCAGAGCACGCCACATCGTAATGTATGCCATGTAAATCAATGCCTGGTAAATAATTCAAGTGTCGTCTTTTGACATGCAGGAGATCTTGACAACCATACCGACTAGCGTTCAGCTAAAGTAGCTTTTAAATTCGCCAGTACACGTCAGGATGTTCAAAACAAGATTTATATTGTTAAAAGCACTTAGGGATAAATGTTATATATTTTTTACTAGAGAATATGTTCATCTCGAGAAATGGGAGTAATATTTGTGTAGATGACTTAGGTACGTAGATGTAGATGATATATTAACCACATTGTGACAAAAAAATGTATATGTATATAATATAAAAA
>NC_089786.1:13753508-13781008 GCF_040412425.1 Macrobrachium rosenbergii | reverse complement strand
ATTTCACAGACTGGATGTCCTTTGGCCTGGAAGTTAGAACTTCCCACTTCATGAAATAGATGTATTCTAATGGAAGGATTATGGCTTTCCAATTTCCTGAAGTAGAAAGTAGAAAGAGAGGACTTATTCCTTTTTATTTTCGTGGAATATATGTCTGATCCGAAGTTAGGAAGATAAAAGATATTTTACTCACCGTTAGGGAATAAGGGAGAATTTGCTGGTATTATTCTTAGTGGAAAGGATGTCATATTTATGAAGAGAAAGGTAATTTTAGTCCCATTTCCTGTAGTGTAACAAAATCACGGTGTCGTATTTATCTCGGATCATTGGGCAATTCAAGGCAATTTCTACCATTCCCGGATGAAAATTCGTCTTTCTTTTACCACATCCATTTTTACTCGGTTATGTGTTAAAGTCTCTCGTTTCACATTCATTCATTATTTGTGGATTCAACAGACTTTTATCTCTTTTAAGATTTTTAAACAAGAGGTAAAACATCTTTATAATGCTATGAGGAATAGCTGTATATGGTGAATGTGGATGAAGTTAGCCCTTTCCAATCTGTTCCTCCTTTTATTTTTAAGCAAAAAATTTGTAAACTTTTTTTTTTTGACCTTGAATAACGACAGCAAGAAATCCAAAGAATATCAGTCATTTTGATACTCCGGTCGCCATAGCAACGAGGGATTGGCAGCGGACGATCTTGAATCATTTTTATTGAGAGGAATGTCTGCAATAGGTAGCTAAGGAACAAAAAAAAAGTAAATAAAAAAATAAAAAATAAAGTCTTTTGTACAGAACGACAGGAGATTTACCGTTTATTTCTCTTGTTAAGGTTGAAAGCATTCGGTCAACTGTGTAAGAACATAATCAGTTTAGTGTTCTCAGTGGGACAGGTCTCGGATTCGTATCGCCTGTTCTAAGGATAAATAATTTTTTATATTTCATGATACGGAAATCGTTTCTGTATTATGCCGAAATTTTATTATTTTTAAATTTCATTGCCTGAACAAAATCTTTAATTTATACTTTTATTTTATTTAATTAATTTTTTCCTTATACCCTTTTCAGCTTAGATTAAAAAAAAAAAAGTCATCATCATAACATCTATTCATCCTTGTATTCTTTCCAAATTCCTCATGAATGACGGTGATAAAATCAACTTCGTATATTCATCTCTGTTATCTTCAGATCGTCACTAAGTATGTTATCAATTAGGTGTATTATTACAACGATGCGAGTGATAGCGTTTCATAGGCGCCGGATCAATGGGATATTTTATCACCTTGCCGGTAACTTGTCCCAGAAAGTAGCCAGTATTATAACTAGGTTTTTTTGGAAGTGAGGGCGGGGGAACCTTATTATGTCCGAACCGATTTTATTGCTTTTGAATGGCTGATGCATTTGAACTGTGACCTGATGTGGATGTTGAGCAGCATGGGCTACGGCCAATCACGATTAACTTTGGTGATATCGCCAGCAGATATTTACCGTCAGCTCAAAAAAAAAAAAAAAAATTTCTGTACAGCGTTATAATGCTGTACGAAACTCTCTTCTACGACCTGGCAGCGCTCAGTTGCTCACTAGATGCGGTCGAGTGAGGGTGCGTCGGCGACGCCTCCTGAAAGCGCTGCCAGATGCATGATCTGTAGCTAACCTTAACCTTAAATAAAATAAATACTACTAAGGCTAGAGGGTTGCAATTTGGCAGGTTTGATTATTGGAGGGTGGATGATCAAAATACCAATTTTTAGCCCTCTAGCCTCAGTAGTTTTGTTTTTAAGATCTGGGGACGGACAGAAAAAGTGCGGATGGACAGACAAAATCAGCACAATTGTTTTCTTTTTAAGAAAACTAAAAATCGATGAAAAATAGACTACAGGAGAAAATACTCATTAAGTGATTACACACTAGCAAAATTATGAACGGCTTCAGTTTTGACACTAAGAGAGAACTTCCTTTCTATTAGAATACAGTATTATGGAAGTACGAATATATGTCACTATGATTTGGCAGCGGCAAGGAGAAATTATATATTTTCTGTACTGGTACAAAGCTGAAGTCACCCATAATCGTGAATGGCTTCACATGGGCTCGGATAACAGTGACTTCATTTCTGGCATCAATTAGGAAAAGGAAATGTTGGCCAGTTTGTTTCAAAAAGCCCTAATTCTGAGGAAAAAGACGAAAGCTGTTGCTGTGCTACTGTATTAATTCATCCTTATGCCAGTAGCTTTTGCAGCTACTGAGTTAACGCTGTCATCAGGACAGTTTTGTAAAGAAGCCATAACGCCCGATACAATGGCTTCTACAGCTACACTTGTAGTTTCTTTGTGTAAAATTTCCCTGATGACAAATAAATGACTGAAACAGCTATTGGGGTAAAGATAAATGAAAGAAGCATCGCATCAACAGATCTGCACTTTTCTGTCAAAACTTGAACCTTTAACCTTGTGTGTAAGAGTAAAGTATTACAAAATTTAGAAGGAGAGAACGAATGAAATTAGTTCCTTGAGCCTTAATTTGTCTTAATATGCACATTTTAGGGTGCAGGATATGTGTCTGTATGTCATGTGTATGCATGTGTCTGCCTGTGCATAGTGGACAGTGGCCCCTTGTGGCAAGGGATCAGAAAAGAGGAAACTAAATCCCTCTCGAAAGTAAAGAAAAAGAAAACATGGAGCCATTATGCTCGTTTCTCTAACACACATAGTTCCTGGTCTTTAACCTCACTGTTTTGCACATTACAGAGTTTTTTCACTTCTATTCTCTTCCATAAACACATTAATGAAAAGGTCGTAAAAACTCGATTTAATCATGAAGCCAATATGTGATCAACAAAACCAGCAGGGCGAAGCCTTTCAAAGATATTTTGTTTTCACGCAAAGCCTTTGCAAACCTTTTCCACTTGATATTGCATCAAACAGTATGAAAATTTTGAAACTTTTCGTCTCATGTGAGTCTCCATTGAGTTCCTTTGACATTATGCAAGTAAAAATCTTTATGCAATTTCGGAATTTTAAAAAATTTTTTTTTTTTATTATTTTCCATAAAACAATATGTTATTGCGAATGGGTCAGGAATATTATTTTCTACTAATTATTATTATTATTAATGGTATTAATATTATTATTATTATCAGACTAATTATTATTATTATTATTATTATTATTATTATTATTATTATTAGTCCAAATTTTGAATCATCCATATGGATAAACTTAAAAGGTCATGATTTTTTTAAGCATGGTTCAGAATTGACCCCTTAATAAACAAAACAAAAGTCTATTTAAATATTTTGATATATTGCTTTTATCCCATAATATTAACACTATCTTTTCACTCAAACTTTCCAGAATTTCATTGAACTTAGTATCCCAATAAGTGAACGTAAGAAATAACCTGAAGTCATTTTTATAATCGCGAAAGCAATACTGATAACTGAAAAATCACATTCATTTTCAAATATTAAATCTTGAAAAAGAAAAATCACATTCATTTTCAAATACTAAGTCTTAAAAAAGAAAAATCACATTCATTTTCAAATACTAAGTCTTAAAAAAGAAAAATCACATTCATTTTCAAATATTAAGTCTTGAAAAAGAAAAATCACATTCATTTTCAAATATTAAGTCTTAAAAAAGAAAAATCACATTCATTTTCAAATATTAAGTCTTGAAAAAGAAAAATCACATTCATTTTCAAATATTAAGTCTTAAAAAGAAAAATCACATTCATTTTCAAATATTAAGTCTTGAAAAGAAAAATCACATTCATTTTCAAATATTAAGTCTTGAAAAAGAAAAATCACATTCATTTTCAAATATTAAGTCTTGAAAAAGAAAAATCACATTCATTTTCAATTATTAAGTCTTGAAAAAGAAAAATCACATTCATTTTCAAATATTAAGTCTTGAAAAAGAAAAATCACATTCATTTTCAAATATTAAGTCTTAAAAAAGAAAAATCACATTCATTTTCAAATATTAAGTCTTAAAAAAGTCTACCCAGGTTTCGGCGCTTAAGACAGAAATGCTGTTTTCCTGTATATGCAAAATGAAACTGCAGGACCTCAAAAAAAGAAAAAAAAAATGGTGGGGGATGTGGGATCACTGCTGCAGTGAGACGGGTGACTCGCTGGAACTTTCGTTTCCCTCTTTATGATCCTCATATTTTGCTAGTTCTGAACCTGTCTTTTTAGAATTTTAATTTCTAGTTTCCATCTTCACAACTACTGGACTTGTATAGCGGCAAAGTTCTGAGAAGAATGCCGTTAAAGTCAAGCCCCTAGGGGGCCGGTGCACTGTAGGCATCCTTAAGGTTCTTTGCAGCGTGCCTTCAGCCCCTAGCTGCAACCTCTTTCGTTCCTTTTACTGTACCCCCTTCGTATTCTCTTTCTCCCATCTTACTTTCCACCCTCTCCTAACAATTGATTCATAGTGCAACTGTGAGGTTTTCCTCCTGTTACACCTTTCAAATATTTTACTGTCAATTTCCGTTTCGGTGCTGAATGACCTCATAGGTCCCAGTGCTTGGCCTTTGGCCTAAATTCTATATTCAATTCAATTAAAGTCAAGAGGAAAAATAATATAAATAGTGATTGTCTGACTGAACTCTAATTGTGTATATGTAATTATGGAATACCGTATTCCGTGTGTTATATTTGCATTAAACCTCCTTTATCTCTCCGCTGCTTCTAGTTATTAAGACGGCCATTTCTCATCCCGCCTCCAATTACCTTCACACTGTATTCAAAAGAATCTCATTAGGAATTTTGTCTTTGTGTTCGGGCTTATGGACTCACTGCAGGTGCGAAAGGCAAGGCACCCTTTGTCTGCTGCCGAAATGAAGAGAAAAAGAACAGAAAATGCAAATGAAGTAAGGAAGACAAAAAATTGCTTTTCTACATTGCCGTCCCTTTTGTTTGATTCTTGTAACAAGAAACTCGCTCCTAGAATATGCCCGGGGTTCCCGGGATGACGGGAATGTATAAGATTTTTTGTTTCCCTTTTCGGCTCGAATGAAAAGAAAGTTAATTCGTGATGATTAAGGTTCATATGGATATACAGTAACAATGGGATCGACTGTCTTGATAGGATAACCATCACAGTGCCATTTTGCAGCTGAATAGTTGTGATGCATTACTGAATTTACAATATGCGAAAAAAAGGAATAAAAGGTCACAATTCATGTAAAATAGGATTCGGCAGAAATAAAGCAGTAAACATTTGTGTCATAAATATAAAGCAGTAGAAACATTTACGCATATTTCCACCATGTAAATCTATGTATAAATAAGCTCCCCAGATATGGAATAATTTATTACTTTCTCTACGATTCCCCATTAAATACATATTTCCACCACATAAATCTATATATAAATAAGCTCCCCAGGTATGGAATAATTTATTACTTTCTCTACCATTCCCCATTAAATACATATTTCCACCATATAAATCAATATATAAATAAGCTCCCCAGGTATGGAATAATTTATTACTTTCTCTACCACTCCCCAATAAATATATATTTCCACCGCATCAAACTATTTATAAATACGCTTCCAAAATATGGAACAATTTATTACTTTCTACACCATTCCCCAATTAAGCATATTACGGTTATTTCTATATTTCTATGATGTTGGTGCGCTATATGCATATACTGAAGGTTAATTGTACCTTTGACCAATTTTTTTACTTACATTAAAAATACATTCAGGAAGAATTGATCTAAGGCAAGTGATTTGCGCAATGTATCATGATATATCATAAATGAAATGCAATTGCTGGGGTACGCTAGTTTGACTATAAATCAGTAATAGCAAAGATGTGTTCAGATGCTGGGAATAAATTGAGGCCCGCAAGAGTGAGATGCTTGGAACACGCGATTACGAGGAGAGGCACCCGCACTCAGTCAGAGAAGTAGATGAAGGCTGACCACTGGGCTGTGTCAAAACCCCGTGCTGACATAAGGCCAACTCTGTATAATCAAGACTCAGAGAGCACATGGATCTCATCACAAGTTTAACCTCAATAGCAAAAAGTTGGTGTGAAAACATGAATGGTTTCGTTTCTAGAAAAGTAAATAACCTTTAGCTAGGCATGCCCAAAGTTTTTGTCTCTCATTTATCTGTTTGTGGTGTGTCCAGAAAGCTACTGATGCATTATGACAAAGTATTGATATAGGATGGTTTATAGGTAAAAGAAGACATGGTCCAGGTTTCCAGACAACTTGATATTTTTATTGTCAGAGGGATGAAAGGTATGATATCCAAGACAAGTTGATTCTCTTTTTGATTTTAGAAGTTCAGAGGAAATGCTTAATTCTTATTTTTCGAATTAAGTTCATGCTTTATTTCAAAATATGTTTTATCCATAAACAGTTGTGCAGTAAAAGATTATCTGGCTAAAAAAAACTTTTCCAAATATGGGGAATGATTTTAGGTCAAATATTTATTTTTATCTCACAAAATACTTCCATGAACTCCTAGATAGCGAGAAGTTTTTCAAGGCAGTTTCACCCTTGGGTAAAAAAAAAAGTGAAGTTTTTCTGCCTTATCGTCTCCTTTTGTATTATCTCTCTCTCTCTCTCTCTCTCTCTCTCTCTCTCTCTCTCTCTCTCTCTCTCTCACTCACACACACACACACACACACACACATATATATATATATATATATATATATATATATATATATATATATATATATATATATATATATATATATAATGTGTGTTTTGTGTGATATTTATTAATCAGGAATATTTATGGGTGAAAAGGATGCCATCGTGAGAAAAAGAGCAACTACAGGTACATCTGTTTATTTGGATTAAACAAAAGTGGAAATATACAGAAGTTTTAGTTAGAGAGGGAAAACTGAAAATCTGGATGTAAGTGTTATAATTAGGACAAGTGAGATTGGGAGGAAGAAGGCGAGTATTGTAGATTAGAATTGGATGGAGAAAAAAAAATAAGCTTGTGTTAAAGGCACTAGAGTGGAAGCAGTATAGGAGATTGAAAAATTCCTGGGAGGTTAATGTTTAGAGTAATTGTGGTAATGGGATGGTAGGAAAAGGGGACGAGAGAGATAAGTGGCGGAATGGAAAAGTAGAGGCTCAGTGAATTAAAAAAAGAATATGTTTTGAGTGAAGTTGCTAAACACAAGGGAGAGAGTTTTGAAATGAAGTTTTAGGACAGAAGGAAAGATCATGTGTCAGTGTACAAGATGGTTAATAAGATAGTCAAGGACAAAAAAAAAAATGGGGTATGTTGACAATTTAGTCTTAAAGATGAACTTATACTTTAAGGATGAAACGATGTTTTTCTAGGATAAAGCACAGAATCTCTGATACAGTAATACAGACACAGGGATGTCTGTGGAGAGAATGCAATGCTATCTCAGTTTAGAGGATATTTTTAGAAGTTATCAAATTCGGAGAATGGTAGAAAGGTAGACATGAATATAAGTTGTCTGGAAGGAGCCACTGTAAAATCGAAAATTCTTAAGGAAATTGATTATGTTGAGAAATTGAGTGACTGAAGAATGGAAAGGCAATGGTATTATGATGAAAGTATGACTGCTTGGCTGACCTTCGTGTTAAAGGTATGCCAACCAGGGTAAGGCTTCAGAGGATGGGTAAGAGGCAGTAGGAGCAACTGTAGAAGTATGACATTGCTAGAGTAGAGGGGGAAGTGGATAGTATGATCTTGATCGAAAAAGTACGACAGATGACATAACAAATGTTAGGTGAGGAGCAGTAGTGTGGGATGAGGAATGGAAAAGGGGATATATTTGTTATTAAATTCTGTGAATGAAAGTTTGGGAGCAGATAAAAAAATCTGCAAGTGGAGTAATTTAATGTTCACGTGCGTCTGGGACAATGGTGTACCATGTCTTCATGCCTCTTCCATCATCTGTCTGGACTGAGTAATGTGAGAGGTCTCAGAAATGACAGAAGGTGAGGGTGCAAAGTTGTGTGACAGGGAAGAAGGGTTATTAATGGAATGTGGAGTGGCTGATGTTTGCAGATAATGCCATCTTCATTGGAGATAGAGAAGAGAAACAACAGAAACTAGTGAAACAATTTCCAAGCATTTGTATAGAGAGAAAGTTGCAAATGAATGCAAGTAAAAGTAAAGCTCTGATAGTATATGAAAAACGAAAAATAGGGAGCCTAAGTTTGTCAAAGGATCACTGAGTCATTACCCTTAAGAGAAATGAAGTGAGGATGCTGAGTAAGAATAACAAAGGTAGTTGAAGCTCTTGAAATGAATTGTTTGCAAGGTACATTTATGGTGATTAGGATTCAAAAGGGGGAGGAATAGGAGGCAAGCAAGAGCAAAAAAAGTGTTATTAGCGATTAAGTGAATCAGTGTTTTGTGATGGTCTGCTGATGTGGAGAGAATGGGAGAAAGTAGGTGATTATAGGTAAGCAAAACGTTGTAGTAAATGGGTTACCATAAGTGAAAAGATGTCTGGGTTGGTTCATGTGGAGAAACGGAGGTCTGTAGCTTGCGAAAAGGAGGTACGATTCGGAAGTTTTGGCAGGAGCAAGAGGGGAAAACCTAGAAAGAGCCGCATACAAGGTGTTAAATGGGTATTGCAGTAAGAAGGACTTTAACACCCAAGAAGATAGAGGGTGTCTGCAATGCAGTGGTAAATGACACAGTTGGTGCTTATGAGCCTTGTACGAATAAGTATGACGTGGCTTATATAATGTAAGATTTTTGCCTGGGTTTCTACCATGATTCAGCAGATAAGGGATATAAGTATATAAAGGATGTATATATATATATATATATATATATATATATATATATATATATATATATATATATATATATATATATATATATATATATATATATGTGCGTGCGTACGTGCGTGTGTGTGTGTGTGTGCGTGTCTGTGTGACCAATATCACCCGTTCTTTAACCTAAATCTCTCTCTCTCTCTCTCTCTCTCTCTCTCTCTCTCTCTCTCTCTCTCTCTCTCTCTCTCTTTTATTTGACTGGAATAAAATCATAAAATCTTATTTTGATTTTCGAGTTCAAAAACCACATTTTTCCTTCTCATATACAAGACTTGTATTTCATGTTATTGTGATGAAGCCATAAAGAGTTTTCCGAAGGTCTTTCTCAATTCCGGCAAAGCAAAGAAACGACAAATTCTTTTTCTATTAAACATTTTACGACTTGGTAATGGTCTTGACATTTTCTTATCAATGCTTTGGGAAAATTCTTGCACATTATGTGAAATCTAAGATGATTTTATAATTTGCGCAAGATGGTTTAGTCAGTTGTTTTATTTTATTCCATGATTGCCCAGAGTGAATTATTGATAATTTGATATAGAGATTACGCAAGGTAAGTTGATCGCTTATCCAGAGTTCCAGTCAGTTATTTGATCTGTAGACTGCGGAGAGTGAACTTTTCATATGAAGACCAGGTTGGGTAATGCGGCCAGGGAAAGAGAGAAAAAAACCAACGAAGAACAGGTCAGTGAACTTCTCTTTTTACGTAACTTCAGAGCTTCCTGTTAAAGGTTTAGGATTTTGGGAATTCCAAAGCGTAAAAGTCTGTCTTACATTTCCTAAAAAAAAACTGACAAAAACATCTCTTTTTAAAACTTTTAAACTAGTCGGCATTTTTCGAAGATAATGCTTACCTTCTTTATGGCAATTTTCTTACTCTGTGCAAGAGACAGACTAGCGGAAGGACGGCCTGAGGGTCCTTTGTTAACCTGTTTTGTGAAAATTATAGCTTTTATGCCATCACAACGGAGATGTAGGTGACAATCTTGAATTCATGATAATGCCACCGACATTTCAGAAGTTCTGACGAGAGAGAGAGAGAGAGAGAGAGAGAGAGAGAGAGAGAGAGAGAGAGAGGATTTTGATAGTTTTAATGATTGACGTGTGGAGGGGGGATTTTGATAGTTTTAGAAGCCTCGTCGTTAAGGAGAGAGAGAGAGAGAGAGAATATTTTTCATAAACTTAAAAAATGTTTATGACGGCTGTAAGATGTAATGGCATTTTGGAAGGCAAAATTTAATTTGTCAGAAGCTTTGATTCCATCCTTATCGTAGATAATGGGGAGAGAGAGAGAGAGAGAGAGAGAGAGAGAGAGAGAATATTTTTTCATAAACTTAAAAAATGTTTATGACGGCTGTAAGATGTAATGGCATTTTGGAAAGCAAAATTTAATTTGTCAGAAGCTTTGATTCCATCCTTATTGTAGATAATGGAACAACGAAAACTGCCACAGAGCAGGGCAATTACATTCCAGACACGTCCAGGTAGGCACCTGGAAGACCCCGAGAACCTGTTTTGAATAGAAATGCGCGTGATGTCAAAACACTAAACTGGACCTTCCAGATTTGCTCTTTACGATACAAAGATGCTGGAGATGTCTAGTGCAACTTTGATAGCTTTAAAAGCTTTCATAGTGATTGAAAAGTTAATAGAGAGAGAGAGAGAGAGATTTTTCTTTACAAACATTCCAGAATTGCTAAATTTTGAAATGCTGAAGATGCGTAGAGCAATTTTGATATCTATTGAAGTCATGGGAAAGTTTAGAGAGAGAGAGAGGAAATGGGCTTGTATATTAAATGCACTCTAAATTATATTAAATTTCTCGTTAAATAAAAAATACTGAAAGATTTCATAACTCTTGATTTTATGTTTTATATTTGCTAGAAATCATCTATAAACTAACTATAATGAAGATTAAATGCTTGTAAGTTACGTAGAGTCATAGCACTGTAGAATGAACTTGATTAAAAAAACTGAATGTTAAAAATTCAAGTAGGTTTTCATTTTGTAGTCATTATATTCTACAGAATATATATGTCAGGTTGAGGATAAAATGATGATTTTCAAAATTTTTTCAAGGCAAAAACAATAAAAAGAACACCGATTCCAATTGGTAAATATACGTAGAATGGATATTTTGGATATTATTAGCAAGTGACCAAGTTTTTACCCCTTTTTACGAAAGAAATTCTCTTGTATTTGGCCGTGGATTTTTATGGGTCAGACAGCCAAGCGCCAATGGGCCATTTTTCACTCCGTCTAATACTAATTCTCTGGGTACTTACTGGGTAACGACTTGGCCCACATGAATGAAAATTAGGACGGAATCCTCTTCCTCCTCCCTCTCCTCCTCCTGGATAGTTTCAGAAACTGGGTTGGGAAGATCCCAGTGATAAACCGCAAAACGTTCGACCAAATTCTGCCGCAGGAAAATGTTCCTGAAATAAACGTTTTCCACTCGACTTTCCTCGTTGGGATCAAGGAAGCCCAACCGATGGAATGTATCGTTCAGATTTTTACTCTACATTTTTATTTTAACATTTCAGAGCGAAGTCCCCAATTTTCATTTTGGTATAGCAACGAAGGAGATTTATCTTTTCATTTTTCGGTTGATTTGTTAAAACAGCTAGTAAAGGAGGGGTTTAATTTAGGAATATGGGATTCAGAATGTTAAGAAAGACCCTTATTCTTTTTGAAAATATGTTATCTCTATAGTATGTCATTACTATAATTTCATTCTTTCTTAGAGGTGAATGCTATGCCCTTATGTTACGCGCAATGAACAATTTGAGCAAAATCAGCCATAAATTTGCTTTCATAGTTTCACATAAACTGTAAGAAATTAGTTAGGTATAAATTATTATTATTATTATTATTATTATTATTATTATTATTATTATTATTAACAAAGATATTAAGCAAGAATGTATTAGTAACATTGTAAATGAAACTTTTCTCTTGTCATCCACATTGAAGTAAGAATATGTTACAGAATATCTCCCTCGTCCTCCCTGCTTCTATAACGATTCATATTAAAACAAGTATATTCAGTTCATGATTCTCTCTCTCTCTCTCTCTCTCTCTCTCTCTCTCTCTCTCTCTCTCTCTCTCTCTCTCTCTCTCTGGAAGATAGGCATTTTCCTTTCAAGGCAATCTCCCATCAACAGCACTTTCCTTTTTGAAGCCTACAGCGATGGGATTATTTTCCCCATTTTTTCTATCTGTCATAGACACAAATGTCATAGATGAGAGAGACAGATAGAGAGAGACGGACATGGGATGTGGAAGGAGGCGGACCTTTTCTCATATTATAGGGCCTTTTTTCTCTCATAATGTACACTAAACCTTATTTATTGTGACCACTACTGCTGTTGAATGTATATATATATTATATATATATATATATATATATATATATATATATATATATATATATATATATATATATATATATATATATATATATATATATGTGTGTGTATATATTTACTTATAATATATAAATATATGTATATACATACATATATACATATATCTATATGTATATATATGTGTATATATATATATATATATATATATATATATATATATATGTATATATATATATATATATATATATATATATATATATATATATATATATATAACTATAAATATTTATCCACCTCAACCACATACACTCATATATACATGCATGCATACTTATACATACATACATACACACGCAGATTATATATATATATATATATATATATATATATATATATATATATATATATATATATATATATATTATGTATGTATGTATATATATGTATAAGTATGCCTGCATGTATGTACGAGTGTAAATATGTGGCTGATGTGGATAAAGTAATTTAGTAGTTCGTTTTATTGTCCTTCACATTAAAAAAAAAGTAAGCTTAGTGGATTATTTTTTTTTCATGAAAATAACTTCTTTAAGAAATGTTTGTATAATTTAATGACTGCGGTTCCAACACTTTAACTGATTTTTTTTGTCGTTACTTTTTGCGTTTACGATAATTAAAACAAAACAACATTTAAAGGATGATAGTGTAGACTATATAACGAATATCGTATTACTTTTTTTTTTATAAAATCTCAGTGGAATACGAATCTCGGCGATGGAGGTCTACAAAATGCAGAGGTTAAAGAAAGCAGTATTTATTGACAGGAATTTGTTTCTTTATATCCTGACTCCCATGGTCACCTGAGAGAGACGCAGCTGTCGACGAGGAAATCATTTCATTCCTACCTTCCCGGCGAATCTCTCAACTCGAATACTTCATTCCTTCCCATGAACCATTATTTCGCGGGCGGCCATCCTTCACGCCACGGATATATATATATCATGTCAGAGGCTATTGAGGTCTTCCTTTTACATTTAGTTTCGCGGGCACCGGGATGGGTACCTAGGTAGCAGTCCAAGTCAGCGGAGATGAAAAAGGAATATGAATTGCCATCGTTAGTCTTGCCTTAACAGGTCATATTTTCTCGCCCGCTGGAATGTAAAAACTATGCTGATCAACTTTCTAAAGTTGACGGGCTTTTTTTTTTTTAAATAGATGCCGTTAGTTCAGAAGAGAGAAAGAGAGACAGACAGACAGAGAAAGAAGTTGAACTCCAATAAAGTTTTCTTGGGTCTGAGCTGAAGAACTTGCCTGAAGCAGGAAAGAAAGTTACGATGCATACTCTCAAAAGTCCCGTTTGCTTCTGTTGACCAAAACAGTGAATTAGACACTTGGGTGTTAATCGACTGTTTTGGTTAGCACACACACACACACAGAGAGAGAGAGAGAGGTGTAACGAACTTGGATACTCCGTTCCGTCAAAATGTATCGTCATATCAATATTGAAAAAACGAAGGGGTCTTGGCTAAGTAATCTCCATTCCAGCATAACAAAAATATAAATCCAGCCGCACCATCTCTTCTGCCAAGTGACAAGAAAATCAGTAACTGCAAAAATAGATTCACAGTCACAAACAATTGGGAAATGAAAAGTTGTGGAATATTACCAAAACAAAATTTCTCACAAATAGATAACTATGTAAAATAAATAAAAATATCTTTATATACTTTCATTTCTATTATTGTCAACGGAACAGATTATAATTTTCAAGATAATATATATATATATATATATATATATATATATATATATATATATATATATATATATATATATATATATATATATATATATATATATATATATATATATATATATATATATATATATATATATATATATATATATATATATATATATATATATATACACACACACACAAGAGCGTGAAAAAATAGGTCATCATGCTAGAGATGTCGGTCATAGGTCAAAGTAAAACTAATAATGAAATGTAACGCAGAATGATAATAGATGTATAAATGAATAAATCAAATATTTTTACATAGGATTTCTGTATCATGCATGTTATTTGGTTCTAATTTCGTTATTTCTTCTCCTCTTATTTGCATTTAGTAGGTAACTAATATAGTGGAAAATAGAGGTCAATGAGCCATGTTGACATAGTTCATCCCGTTTGTAAATAATTGCTGCATGAACCAAGAAAATGATCGAAACTGTGTGAAATCACATCCCCTAATAAAGTTGAATTTGCCTTACCCGAACTATCACCCTTAACGGAAAAAAAAATTCAATGTAGGGTCAACAAAAAATTCTCTAAAAGAGACAGAAAATTCTTATGTAGAATGAGATGCAAATAAAAGTTTTCGAAAACAACTTGAAATAGAATGCGAAATATTCAATTTCATCTAAGATTTGTTGGCAATTTGCGATTATTGACTAAATTTTTAGCTTAGAGTAACAAGGTTTTTCTAAATTATTTTATAAACAATCTTATGTGATATACATATATATATATATATATATATATATATATATATATATATATATATATATATATATATATATATATATATATATCTATGTATATATAAGTGTGTGATGGCTATAAGTATGTGATTAATGCGTGTGCGGGCAGAGATCAAGAATAAACATTCTTCTTTACAAATATTATCACTGAGCTTTACCTCCAATCAATCATGGCCTAATTTGCTGCCATCAGTTGCCCAGAAAAAAGGCATTTTCTCTGATAATGAACCGTTTTTTCATGTAAAAGTTTCCAACAATTTTTCTGTAAGAATTTTTGGTGAATTTACTTGGCGAAAAGTTCTCGGGTAAATTATTGTGTTTCGTATTTTTCATATCTGAAATTCTGTATATTTATTCAGTTATAAACTAGTTTGTGGGTGATTTTGGATATTATACACACACACACACACATATATATATATATATATTACTATGATTTTATATACTATATCTATCTACATACATACATATACATATATATGTATATATGTACATGTATGTATGTATGTATGTAGATAGATACAGTATATAAAATCATAGTTTTATTTTCCCTGTAAAGGGGCTGATACGCGAAGCGTGCAGGCTTCTGGTTCCTTAGCAAGTCCTAAAAAGTGAGGTTGCTATGCGCCTCACGTGGTGCACTGTAGGCATTACTTAAGGTTCTTTGCTGCGTCTTGTCAGTCCTAGCTGTAACCCCTTTCATTCCTTTCACTGTACCTCCGTTCATATTCTCTTCCTTCCATCTTACTTTCCACCCCCTCATAACAAGTGTTTCATAGTGCAACTGCGAGGTTTTCCTCCTGTTACATCTCTCAAACCTTTTTACTGTCATTTTCTCCTTCGGCGCTGAATGAGCTCATAGGTCCCAGCGCTTGGCCTTTGGCCTAAATTCTATATTCCGATTCCAATTCTAGACAGGTTACTCACAGCTTTGGAAATGACCTTTAGCTTGTATCTTTAAGATTCGATTTGCATAATAGTTCATAATGGAGAAGTCTGGATATAAATGCTGGGAATAGTTGTGTTATAGTCTGCTGTTCCTCTGTTTATCTTATTAAAAAGTTTTTCGTTTTGATTCTGCCCTAATGGGTCGATCAGAGCTGGCATGTTTAGGCGTTAGGTTGGTTTACTACATAGGTTTCTGTTTATAGGTTGTGTATTTTACCTAATTTAGTTTTTTTTTATTTTTACCTGGTGCATTCTTATATATTAATTTTAATTTATGTAATTCCTCTTTTAGCTTTAGAAATGAGGTTATGCTTTGAAACGTTGGCACAAAAAAGTTTGTTTGATACCATGTATCACCTTTTCGTCATTCTTTGCGTATTCCATATTCGAATTGCTATGTGTCAACTTTCCTTATTTATATATATATATATATATATATATATATATATATATATATATATATATATATATATATATACATATATATATATATATATATATATATATATATATATATATATATATATATATATGTATGTATATATCAGGCATATTTTCCACATAAATTCTGGTTTTATGTTTTCATCTACGTGGTACAATTCATTGTGTTTGTGTACGTGTGTGTAGCATTATTCTTGTGCCAATTGCACATGGTGTATGTGTATGATTACCGTTTAGGTCTTTGCAAGTACACATAGTGTATGTGTGTGATTACCGTTCAGGTCTTTGCAAGTACATTTCACCCTCCTTCATCCAACTTTTCTGCACCGTTACGAAAACAACAGAGAATGCGTGGTGTACAGGACTGCCAATATAGGCCAGGGAATGTTGGGCACCCGAATGAATAGTAATAAGGAATAATAACGGGTAATACCACTGGACAACGCTGCATTTTCCGGACCCACTAAAACCCCCAAAACGACAACAATGCATGCTCTTATTAGGATGCCAGTGGATAATCGATGCAGTTTACTGCTTTCCGTAAATGGAGAAGAGAGAGAGAGAGAGAGAGAGAGAGAGAGAGAGAGAGAGAGAGAGAGAGAGAGAGAAGAGAGAGAGAATCCATATATGCACGTGCACACACACAAACACACACACACACACACACACATATATATATATATATATTATATATATATATATATATATATATATATATATATATATATATATATATATATATTTATCTCACTTCAGTATCTCACATCAGATCTTTCAGTTGAAAGACAAGGCAGCTGCCAACTAAGCCATACAAGTCATAAAAGAAGTTGGAACCTAAGTACCACTGTATCTAAGGCTTTACCTGGGCAAGCTAACTGCTTGCATACTGGCGTGTTTTCCCCAACTTCCCGACTCAGCAGTGACCCAATTGACAGCATTTCATTCGAATTATCCCTTCAAAGTGAATATGATAGAAATAATCAACACACAATCACGTGTGGAACAGAAATAAATTTGTGATTCACTTCAGGATCGAACCCAGGTCTTTCAGTTGAAAGACAAAGCCGGTTCCAGTTACCTGGGCAGGCTGCTAAGCGAGGCAGTTAGCCTGCCCAGGTAAAGGCTTAGACACAGTGGTACATAGGTTCCAACTTCTTTTATGACTGGTAATGGCTTAGTTGGCAGCAGCCTTGTCTTTCAATTGAAAGACCTGGATTCGATCCTGATGCGAGTCAGAAATTTATTTCTGTACCACACACGTGTTTGTGTTGATTATTATTTATATATATATATATATATATATATATATATATATATATATATATATATATATATATATATATATATATATATATATATATATATATATATATATACTTAATGATTATGATGCAATGAATAATAATTGGAACTATGGAACTTTATTATGTAAGTTTTATGAAGTATATTTCTACCATTTTAAATGTAAATATAATTTCGTTGTCATAAATAAATGGCAAAGAATATTGATTAGAATTCCGTGAAGAATGACAAGAAAGTAGGAAAGTATGAAAAATACAGTAGATCCAAGCAATGTTATCTTGAGAGTTGTCTAGAACGCCCACCATACCTTCCTTTGGCATGTGAGATATTAATTAGTCAGTAATAACAATCAGTTCAGTAAAATTCGAAGTATGTTTTTGCTAAAATTTGGAAATTTTTTTTACATACTTTTTTCGATGATATGAAATGGTTAGTCTCCCTCTGTTGCATTTCGTACCTCATTGTGACTCTTTTCAGCTCAAAGTTCACTAGTTTTTTATTTTTTTATTTTTATCAGTTTTGGGCAACGTTCAGCCCTCCTCTTTTATCCGGGCTTCTAGCTGGAATGAGAGGATGGGAGAGTCCCAAACTTTCTGTGCTAAGCATTCATTTTGATCCCTTAGATGGTTGCTGGAACACTTAATCAATTTCACCAAGATTACATTGAGTGTTCACAGTTCAGTTAACACGACCGATAAAAAAATCACGTTTCCGGCAAAACATACTTAGATAAACTTAAAGAAAAAATAACGTAAAAAATATATAAAAATTATCACCGCGACGTCAGACCTCTTAACCCGGCATTGCATAACGAACCCATCATGATATCAACTATCAAGAAGTAAAATTTACGTAATATACTCAATTACAATCAATGCAAAAAGAAAAAAAATTACGGGCCTAACTTAATTGACAATTAAATGAGAAACTGACACGTGTGTTTACAGTAAAATCTAACGTGACAATATCGACCCCATCCCATCCCGTCCCATTCCCTGATAGCAGTGCATCCTAATTGATCCCCAGATGTTGCTATTTGCATTCCAATATACGCCACGCAATTTGGCAGGTAATTGGGACACTTATTGCGACAGGTGCACTTATTATCTCCTCCCTTTGAAATACGAGAAGTAAATTGTGCGCGTGGGCCGACCTGGATATTAAGAAATCAGTGCTTGGGACATCTGGCCTTAGACATTTGTTGCATATTAACCATTTGCTTTCTTAGTCAGTCTGTTTATGTATTCACACATACACGCATGCATATGCATACACAACGCGCACACTTTCGTAATAATTACCCCTAATATTTTGCCTTCATGTTTATTTTCATTTTTTTACATCCATTATTCATGGTATTTCGTGTAATTATATATTCACTTTTTTATGCATAAGATTTTGCTTTTGATTATTATCTTTCCTCTTCCCATTTTCTTCCCGTAATGTCTGATACACTCCCTTGGCAATTACCATCCTTTTCCATTATGCACGGGGTATCATCCTGGATAATTAACTCCATTTTCCTTTTTCGTGTGAGCTGAGATTTCCTTTTACATAATTATCACCGAGACCATCAAGGCTCGGAAGTTTCTCCTAAAATGTATTCTCGCGTGGCCAACTTAACACCCTTTCAGCAGACGAAGTTGCCGGAAACTTCCTTTTCATGTTTATCAACTTTCCCATACTTGCTTCCTGGTAAAACACCATATACGTTTTCCTTGCGTTTTCTTTGTTGGGTTTATTTTAATTTCGTATTGTGAGTGTTATTTTAGCGAAGAATACGCGTATAGTTGAGGGAATTTTTCACTTTAGTGCATCAGACTTCTGATGTTTATAATTTAACAGAGAGAGAGAGAGAGAGAGAGAGAGAGAGAGAGAGAGAGAGAGAGAGAGAGAGAGAGAGAGAGAGAGATTCTTCTAAAGTAAGTGCGAGGTGGAAAACGTTTTGGATACCACACTTTACTGAACTGGGATTAGTGACTTATAAAATAAAGTGCGTAACAATTTTTCTTATGGCAGAATTATAAATGAAAATTGCATTTACATTATTAACACACACACACACACACACACACACAGAGAGAGAGAGATTCTGCTAAAGTAAGAGCAAGAGACAAAACCTTTTGGATACCATACGTTACTGAACTAGGATTAGTTACTGATAAAATAAAGGGCGTAACATTTTTTTTATGGCGGAATTATACTAGAAATGTAAATTTCATTTACATTTCTATTTACAAAGGACTTTGGGTCGTGACTTCACTGAGTCTTGGAGGTCAGGTATGGTGCGGTTCAGACTGTAAATTTAGTTTTCAGAAAAGAAAATATTGATTGACTAAGCTTCATAAAGGACAGCTTTGGGAAGAAATTTAGGTTAAAAAAAATTGTCGTTTCTGTTATATTTCCACTTAATTTTGATTTTTTTATATATTTCCTGTTCATTTGACATCGATGTTTCTCAAGAAATTTTCAGGTCTCTGTAAGAGAAGAGAATTTGAAATACCGTAGTGAAGGTCAAGTTGGCATGCTTGGAGGTTTACTGTCCACAGTGCACCGTAGACAGTCCTTAGTCGAACCTCCTCTCGGTTCCAGGTGTATTGCTTTCTGTCTTTTACTTCTCCACTGTTTCCGTGGACTTCTTCCTACCTGGATTTTCAGTTTCTTTAACATTTGTTGCAGTTTTCATCTCGCATTCAAGAACTAATCCTTCGTTTTATGAGAAAGTTTGATCAACTTTCAACTGATTACGCTTAGATGAAGAAATTTCGTGGTAGTGATATCCCGAGGAAAACTTGCCTTCAAGATATTTCTCAGAATGAGCATAATCATTTTCTCTCTCTCTCTCTCTCTCTCTCTCTCTCTCTCTCTCTCTCTCTCTCATATATATATATATATATATATATATATATATATATATATATATATATATATATATATATATATATATATATATATATATATATATAATAATATAGTAACCATAGTGGAAACAAGGGATACTACATTGTAAAAAGCCACCTCATGTACATTATGCCTATTGAATTATTGTCAGTTGGTTCGGTAATTTAGACTGAGCTGGCTTTAAGCCAGCGCGGGATCTTGCTCATAAAGCAGCTCGTAAGAGTCATTCGGGATGACATGAAAGTGGTAAAAATGTTCATGATTAGAATTTATATTAATGGTGTGAAAGTGAAAACGATGGTAATGGCTCAGCTGGTGGAACTGGAACGTCTTGAAACCCTAAGGTAGCCGACTAATAGCAAGAAAAACTTAGCAAAGAACAACGTAAAACGAAATTAACTCTACGGTGTTATCTATCCGCATTTCACTTACTCGGAACGATGTTGAAATGGGGAAAAAAAAAAGGAAGGTGCATACTGTAGTTCTTGAGGAGAGCTGTATGCTGTCAAGTATATTTCATAGCTCTTAGCTTGTGTTTGCCCTTCTAAGGGTGGCTAGAATTCAAGTGTAAAATTATATTTCTGTTGTCTTGCTTCAGTAAGGCGATCACGTTAAAGTGGAAAAGTTCAAGTGAAGAGCCGGTCGTTAGACATTAGGCGGCCGAAGAGGGAAAGGAAAAACAAAAGTAAAGAGAAACAGAACAACTGTCAGTCAAAGTGATTAACAACTGTTAAAGTCTTGTTTGCTGAGAGAGTCGTCGAAGTTGGAAGTGCCGAAAAGTTGTGGTCCGTTGGTGAGAAAATAATGGATGTGAACTTTTGTTCCTTGGAAAGGCATATTTGCTTTTTCCTTGACATGATCCACAAATTGCCACAGGAGTAGGTTCAGTGGTTTATGGGGATCCACAATGTTATTTATTCATTTATTCGCTGGAAGATCAAGGAGGGGGGATTTGAAGTCGGAATTAGGCCAAGCGAATCGAATCGATTCTAGTCGACACGAATCATGATTCGTCTTGATTCGCCACAATTACGTAAACGCTACCGTCCAAACCCGGTGAATCGAGTTAGTCTGAATAACGCCTGACCAATTTAGTACGAGAGCGAATGCTACATATGTGATCCTTGCGCACCAGTTCACCGAGATCGGGATGCAGTAGCTGCTCTGTAGAGGGATATCGCTGCTGAAATGAAATGCAAATTTGATTCAAGCATTTCATTGTTCACTACATACGGTAGGCCTATGCATCAGTGACTTATTCTGTCCTGCCACTCAACGTTTCCACGCGGAAATAAGATGTCGCGAACTGACATAGCTTCTGCTGTGGGCCTTGTACCTCTTATTGGTGTCAGGCTCATGTCTTAACGGTGGAAATCAACTTTTATCATCATTGTTGCTGATAAAGTTGAAACTTTTCATGCTGAACGAATTTATGAACGACAGAAACTTTTAATTATTACTTCAGATTGTCTCCATTGCTGTTTTTAGTACACCAACTTTCACAGTTAACATTCCAAAAGCGCATCCTATTGTAATTATGGCTCTGCTCAGCCTATACTTGAATAACTCTTTGGAGTAATCCAGGCCCTTTCATTGGTAAGGCCTCATTATATTGGGCTTTATCGGAAAAGTTTAACTTCCTATGAGATATGTTGGTATTTTGAGTACCACCTTTGAGTAAATGAAAATTGCACCATCACTGTTTCGGCCATATGCTCCTATACCAATCAGAGTAAAACTATACTCGGCATTAGCAATCGCCATTAGTACAATAGAGTGATACCCTTTATAAGTACGGAAGTGAACCTGCAAATGACATAATTTAACTCAGCCAGTGCACACGGAGATAATTCGGAATGACTCGAGTCAAACGATTCTTTAAGAATTGAATCGAATCGGCTCGCGTGGAGTTGTCGGACAGCAAGATAAAGGGATCTAGAAAACAAAGGAGATGAAGTACTGAGCTCTAATAGTAGTAGGCAGAGAGATTGGACAGAAAGATTGAAAAAAGGTGGCTGGAATGGAGGCATAATAAAAGAATAAGAAGTGGGTGCAGGCGGAGTTAGATGGAGCGCTATAGACATCCTTTAGTAATGCTTACAGTGCACCACGAGAGAGTGCACGGACGGTTTTAACCCCTCCTGTTGCTTGATGAGATGCGATTGCTGGAATGCAGGTGTATGTTATAGTGCTGGTCTTGGGTTTATCTTTGATTTCAGTTGTGCATCTCTTGAACCAATCATGATGTTATTCACTTTGGGGTACTTAGGAGTGGTTGCTTCCCTTTCCTAAATTTTCTCCACACGGTCTTTGGTCTCATATCTCTCGCTGCCCTTTGCACAAACAGTGGGTCCTCTGCAGCTAAGCTGATGGTCACCATAACGCTGGCAACGGAAGCACCCAAGAGGTTCTTGAGTGTGTACCTCAGGAAGGGAAATATCTTGATATACTGAAGCATACGTGGCTGAATTGGTCCATTAAATGTGGCGAGAATTTTCCATGGTGGTGCTATATGTCTTAGTTTCTTATCTCCTGCTGTTGACGATGTAAGGAACTTCTAACAACGGGTCCAAGGAATCTGAAATGGGTATGAACAGATAATGGCCGTACTGTATTTTTCGTTCCGTTTTGATGGTTGAAATCAATGCTGGCCTTCGGGAAGTCAACTTTTGTTTTCGATGCTTTTCTTGATGATTTGGTCTTGCGGTATTTCTTATATCAGGGTTCTTCTTCTCAAGAACGATAGCTACATTGGTGCAGCTGTCGTTCTTGAGAAGAAGAACCCTGATATAAGAAATATCGCAAGACCAAACATCAAGGAAAGCATCGAAAGCAAAAGTTGACTTCCCGAAGGCCAGCATTGATTTCAACTATCCAAACGGAACGAAAAACAGAGTACGGCCATTATCTGTTCACACCCAGTTCAGATTCCTTGGACCCGCTGTTGGAACTTCCTTACATCGTCAACGGCAGGAGATAAGAAACTAAGACATAAAGCACCGCCAAGGAAAATTCTTGCACCTTTTAAAGGATCAATTCAGCGTTATGGCGACAATCAGAATAGCTGCAGTAGACCCACTGTTTGTGTCAACGGCAGCGAGAGATATGAGACCAAAGATGTGTGGAGAAAATTAAGGAAAGCAAAGCAACCATTCCTAAGTACCCCCAACTGAATGACATCATGCATGGTTCAAGAGATGTACAACTAAAATCAAAGATAAACCCAAGACCAACACTATAACATGCACCTGCATTCCGGCAATCGGCATCCCATCAAGCAACAGGAGGGGTTAACACCGTCAGTGTACCCTCTCGTGGTGCACTGTAAGCATTACTAAAGGATGTCTATAGCGCCCCCTCGAGCTCTACCTACACCAACTTCTTAGCCCTTTATTATGCCTCCATTCCAGCTATCTTTTTTCAATCTTTCTGTCCAACCTCTCTATCTATTACTATTAGATCTTAGTACTTCATCTCCTTTATTTTCTGGATCCCTTTATCTTGCTGTCCGACAGCTCCAAGTGAATCGATTCAATTCATAAAGAATCATTTGACTCGAGTCATTTTGAGGAGGGCATGCGTCCGCGAAATAAACTGGAAGGTGAAATGATAAAAGTTGAGGGTAGAACAGCGAGAGGAGGAGGATGAGGAAGGTAGGAATGTGAGGAGGTGGAGAAAGAAGGGGAAACAGGTTAAGGGGACTCAGCGGTGTTTTCCTGTTACTTTGTGTGTTCTTCGGCAGCGAGCATCGTGGGTATAATGACCTTTAGGTGGCTGTCTTTTCTTCCAAGAACGAGCTATGGTGTCTTACACTTTCAGAATCTTCTTACACTTGCAGTTGGTGCAGAAAATCCAAGTAAACAGCAACAAAATGGCGAGTGCTCAACCTGTGAACTGTACAAGACAGCTGTAGATGCAACCACTGACCAACAGGAGGTGTCTTATGAAATAATACGATGATTTATTGTCAAGATGTTTATCCAATTTTGATACAGCGTGCAGACGGAAAAGTGCTTGCAATAACGATGCCGGGGGTGATTCGGGCGACGTGGTTCAGTTGATATCAGTTACTCACGACCACATGGTAGCGAGGGTGCTCTGTGATGGCTGCCGACCTTGGCTACTGAACCAAGTTGCGGTAGTGGAGCGTGGGCCGCACAACAGCAATATTCATTATGAGTAGTTCTTCAGTATCAGTATATAATACCTAACATACCACGCAGACTAAAACTTTAAAACAATATAGTTCTTGAAGAAAATTCAGTCACAGAAGTTATTGTAGAGTCTAGCACTAACCACACTAATCATGAGGATCACAGTTGGAAAAATTAGAGTGCGAATTTCTCAGAAAAATGAATATATCGAGTTGTACGTGCTTAGCAACAGGTAAATGAAATTACGTGATATCAGCGAGCTTCAGAGGATCTGCTAAAAAGGCTTTCATAAAGTGGCATTGCGTATAATCCAGAAGCTAATGATTCTCTCTCTCTCTCTCTCTCTCTCTCTCTCTCTCTCTCTCTCTCTCTCTCTCTCTCTCTCTCTCTGTCTGCAATAATATGTCCTAATCGTGGCTCTCATCATATTGATTGCACTTTATGTTATTTATCCGCCTCTTGCTAATTTGCTATGTTCTCGTATAAACTATTCTCGGAAATTCCATTCTCTCTCTCTCTCTCTCTCTCTCTCTCTCTCTCTCTCTCTCTCTCTCTCTCTCTCTCTCTCTCTCTCCAAAGTAATCAGTATCAGAGTTTAACTTCCTCTAAAATAAACTGACTTTTCTCTTTATGGACCTGAGTCTGTGTGTCTCTTATGAACAGCCGTAAGTGCCTTGGTAACTTCTGGTGTAATCTCTACTAACTTTATACTTAGCCTCCCTTTGAAACAAGGAAACTCACGTAGCCCTATTCCCATCAACTTTGCAATAGGGAACAATAATCGACTCTTGCTGATTTTACAGCGACTCTCTTGGTTAAGCTGTTATGCAATAAAAGGCACTACATATATATATATATATATATATATATATATATATATATATATATATATATATATATATATATATATATATATATATATATATATGTATATATTATAATACACACACACACACACACACACACACACACACACACACATATATATATATATATATATATATATATATATATATATATATACATATATATATATATATATATATATATATATATATATATATATATATATATATATATATATATATATATAAACATTAAGTTGTTTCAGCTAACAAGCAGTGGCACTTTAACTTTGGAATCGTGGATAAATACCATGTGCATAAAATATCCACGCTATCACCCGATTTAACACCTATAGAAATATGTGAATTATTTGGATTTGCGGGCGCCTTTTAGTACAATGTGTGTTTCTTTGTATTTTTTCAGTATTAAGTTATTTACGCACATATCTCACGGTTATTCGCTATTATAGACATGTATTTATATATTTTATTGTTTAATTAATCCGTGATTTTGTAAAAAAAAACTAAAAAATGAAGTCATACCTTATATATATACTGCAATTTTCCCGAACATCCATTAAGTTTATTATCCAAAAATTATTATTGCAGTTATGAATATTCAGAACGATTTGTGATTATTTGCTTTTTTAAAGTAGATGCAGAAAGTAATTATTTTTTGTATTAGCATTTCAAAATGAAAGAGGAATTTTTATCCAGTGTCGGAGGATCTGTCTCTAAATGGGAGAGGAAATTTGAAGTAGGACATAGTTAGAGAAATTGGACAGCTTAGCGGGAAAGGACTGAAGGTCCTTTGTGCAAAGTCGAAAGATAAGTAATGGAAGCCATAGGGACTCTGTAAAAACTTTTACTTTTGGTTGGACAGAAAGGAAGAAATTGCCAGGTTAAGTGACAGGTTGACATATGTGAACATAAGTGGATTGCTGTAGAGTCGAAAGGGCAAACTGACCGAATTTCACTTATTTTTTGAGTTAATAGAAAACTCAGTAAATGATCAGTAATGCTTATTTGGTTATTAGTTTGTTTGTTAACTTATTTCTCTTCCGACTACTTGCCGTCTTATGTGCAGAATATCTATTTCCAGTATATATGAATTGAACCATGATGATTTGAGATTGATGATAACCAAGTAATTGCCAGCCTTTTTAAATCCTTGCTTGCATTCTCTCTCTCTCTCTCTCTCTCTCTCTCTCTCTCTCTCTCTCTCTCTCTCTCTCTCTCTCTCTCTCTCTCTCTCTCTCTCTCTCTCTCTCTCTCTCTCTCTCTCTCTCTCTCTCTCTCTATATATATATATATATATATATATATATACATATATATATATATATATATATATATATATTATATATATATATATATATATATATATATATATATATATATATATATATATATATATATATATATATATATATATATTAGATATATATTATATACACACACACACACACACACACACATATATATATATATATATATATATATATTAAAATTTCTTTGAAAAGTGGCCCTCCTATTGCAGTGGTTAATACAAGTTGCTTCACTAAAGAGAAAACTGGGGATCGAGAATCAGGGTAGTTGCTGGGCGATTGGGAACCTTCCTCTGGGGTATATCGTCCTCCTTTTTGACCTAAGCTGTAAATTAACAGCTGGTGGTTAGTCAACTGTAAGTGGGCGCAGTCAGGGTGGCTGACAAGGTTATATTAGTATTACGAGATGAGAACAGATGGAGACCATCTTTTAGAGCTAACTTCTCCAAGGGTGAAAGATGTTTAGGTGTCAAATTATATTCCCATAAGTAATTTTATCATTATTATTGCTAATAATAATATTACTACTGTAAATGCTTGAAATATACCGTTAAAGCAATTGTTACATATTTTTTTGACATTTTGTGTATTTTTATAGGTAAGAAAGACCTCTCGAAATGAAGAAATAAAAATTCCACAAATGGCTGTGCAAGGGTTAGTCTATAACAAAGTGGAAAACGTGTTTCTACGTGTACGATCAGATGCATTCTGCCGTAAACGAGAAAGAGTCGAGTGGCAGCTGGGAAAAATCTCTTTCTCCTGTTATATTTTTCTTTTAGCGTAGGCTGTGTTTTTGACAGATTTTTGAAATACCTTTGAAAGGGCATCGGGCGAGGGAAATATTCTGCAGTC
>NC_089786.1:13746008-13751008 GCF_040412425.1 Macrobrachium rosenbergii | reverse complement strand
TTTCTGTTAAAACAGAATTCCATCTTATAAAGGTCAATGCTATATATAAATATATATATATATATATATATATATATATATATATATATATATATATATATATATATATATAACTGTAGAACATTTTCTGTTAAAAAGAGATATCCGTCTAACAATGGTTGTCATATATATTATATATATATATATGTGTGTAAAAAGAGAATGAGTAAATGTGTGTATTGTGCGTGTGTGTATGTCTGCATGAATTCATACATGTATATGTATATATACTTTAATCACTGAAGGGATCAAATTCTGTCATCTCTTTATTAAACCCAAGACTCGTAGGTTCGAATTTGACCATGGTAAATTATTACCATAGTAGAGTAAATTCAATATTAAGGATTGTATGTGGCATGTATTGGAGCGTCTGAAATTATCACCTGCAATTTACTATAATTAATATACATACATAAATACATACATACATATATATATATTTTTACATGTACTTTGTATGTATATATACACATACGTATATGAATATATACATATATAATATATATTTGTAAATGTGTGTATGTATATTATTAGTATGAAATAACATGGCTTTGGAGGCGTCCTCTTTATTTAAACCGGAGAGGCCTCTGCTCTCCTCCCAGCTCTTCGAACTTCCGCCATTTAAGAAGTGAGCCTTCCATTACTTCAGGGGACAAACTCATTGACACCATTATTTCTTCGTACAAAGTTGGGACGGTTGTGTTGCTTGCCTTTGCGGCTCAACTCTAAAAGCACACGGGGCCAAGCATTTACTCTTATTTGATTCTAATGAAAGAATTGCAAGCTTTAAATGATTTTCTTTTTTAATATTTTTACCCCCTTTTTTCTTTATGATATCTTTCGTTCTCGAATAAGTCGACAGGGCATGTTTTACCTCCAGACGGACGGTAAATTTATTCAGTAACTTGATAACTCGGCCTCTTCCCGTGTTCGCTGCCGTGTAGAGCTGATACTTTGCCATCTCAGGCGTTTGATGGAGTTCTTCGGAGAGAAATCTTTTTGTACTCTCCCACGTGTACCCGGAATAATGCTTTCGTCCCCCGTCCTTTTAAAAGGCGGACTTGTGTGGACACATAAAATGCCTCCGGGTATTGCTCCCACGGGGATTCGGCCTCTGGGTTATTACTGATGTACCATGTGGAGAGAGAGAGAGAGAAGTTTATTTAACACATAGTGCTCTGTGTGTGTGTGTGTGTGTGTGTGAGAGAGAGAGAGAGAGAGAGAGAGAGAGAGAGAGAGAGAAGAAATGAATTTAAGCTTTTATCGCTTATTAATGAGAGTTGGGGGGAGGGAAAGTGTGATTTATAAACCTATACGAGCGAGAGAGAGAGAGAGAGAGAGAGAGAGAGAGAGATTAACAGAGTTTTCAGCATGATCTTGAGTATGTGAAAGAAAATTTCAAGCATAGTCCTGTACTAGAGAGAGAGAAGAGAGAGAGAGAGAGAGAGAAAGGGGCCTGGTTTATAAATCAGTAAGTATCAACTGAAAACTTAGTATAAGCTAAATACTATTTTCAACATCACCTTATATACTTTCAGAGCATTATCTCTAATAGACCGAAATAAACGGTTTTTTCCTATGCCGCGTTTCTGGCTCTTGTTTAACTACGTGGATGAGTCTTCTCAGGAAACTTCTCGGAAAAAATAAATATATAAATTTTTTATATCTGACGCAAACGCTTCGTGGAATTTGTGTTGCTATGCAGGAGGCGAATTCTATGTGTGGTGAACGCTGGTCAAAAAGATATTTTTTTTATAAAGATTCTGTCAGTTTGATTTTGTAATCAGTGTTTTCTAACTGCGGTAATTGTTATGAAACCCCGGGTCAATTTAGTTGTGTAATATTTGTAATATGTATCTTGTTTTACTGCTTACAATCATTAGTATTCTCGCTAGAATATCTCGAACTCGTTTTTATGAATGTCATTGGTTCACTTTGACTTGATATTAAAGAGCTCAGCAATATGCATTACGAATTACTGAATGATGTCAGAGAAGACTACGTCTACTGTTGTTTATGCATCATACACACGCACCCATACATGTAATATGAATATACAGTATATATATATATATATATATATATATATATATATATGTATATATATATATATATATATATATATATATATATATATATATACAATATATATATATATATATATATATATATATATATATATACATATATATATTGTATATATAGACTGTTTAGACACTTTATATTCATTATTACTTTTGAGGGTAGTATCCAGAGGTGACAATATATAATATAATTGTATATTTTTGGGGATATATATATATATATATATATATATAATATAATATATATATATATATATATATATATATATATATATATATATATATATATATATATATATATATATATACTGTATATATGGGTAGTATGCAGAGTAGGAGACAGAGATATTCAGTGTTACTTGGGGTCCAGGGGAGGTGAAGGCGCCCCCCCCCACCTGGGACAGGTCAGGGCATGTCGCCCTAAGTTGGAGTTAAGAAGGTAAGGTCTGGTCAGGTTAGGGCACGGCATTCTAGGAAAGGTTAGAATATGTCACGCCTACCCTTGTCTCCCTACTCTTTACTGTATGTATATATATATATATATATATATATATATATATATATATATATATATATATATATATATATATATATATATATATACAAGTTAAAAGAAGAAGAAGATATATATATATATATATATATATATATATATATATATATATATATATATATATATACATGTGTGTGTATGTATAAGACAAGAATGGTTCCAGTGCAGAAATCCATTTCTTATTATGCAACGTTTCAGGAACCAGCCCCGTTTTCATGCTGAAAATTACAGTAACAAATAAACTTTGAATAGAAACAGTCATCTGAAATACATAATTACAATAAAAAACCAAATTAAAAGTACAGCAACGAAACTCAGCTACCATTTATTTCCAGTAGGGGAAGAAGACGAGTGACTGGAAGTCTGGAAGAACGAAGAGAGGTCCGTTGTGTACTCCAGATGGAGAGGGGTAGAGGTAGTTTGGTTGTTCAATTTTGGAACAGCCATTTTTATAAAGAGCTAGCTGTTTTGGAGAAGACGCTTTTGCAGGAATTTTAAAATGTTTCTATTCAAAATTATATGTAGTACATAAGCATTAGTAGACTTGGAATGGCGATTGGCGCATGCCAAGAATACTGTTCGTCTTATTTTTTACGAAAACTTCATCCCATTGGGATGTCTTTAGGTTATTATTTATTCAAAATTTACACACATTCATATGATATACCGAATAAGTGCAAACAAAATCCACAAATTAATAGAGTAAAAACCACACACATATATATATATATATATATATATATATATATATATATATATATATATATATATATATATATATATATATATATATATTCGTAAATAATGGCCACTAGAAATAATGAGAAAATGAGGCAAAATGTCAGAGTAAAAGAAAGAGTTAGTGGTTAGTGGCTGAAGTTCATGAAAACAATTACATTAATAGACCTAGCGGCAGACAGAGTTAAAAAGTATTTTGCATTCAAAGTTGGTGAGCGCTACACCAGCAGAAAATTGAAGGGTTAAAAGTCGCCGACTCTTTCCTTGTTTTTACGTTTGTTCTTTGCATTCGGAGGAAAATTGATGGGGACAGCGCAAGAGGAGAATATTGTTTTCATCATGGTTTGCTATGCTACAGTCACTTAGTGGGTAAAGGTCCCCACACAGTAGGCGGGAAAGCCAAGGAACAGTCCTTCACAAGAGGTTGGGAGATCAAATCCTCATAATGCAAAGCCTCCCCCTTAATATAACCGTCATCCTTCTCCCCATCCCCACCCTTAGTTCCTCGTTGGGAGAGTGGGTTCCGTTCTCAGTTAGCACTCTGCTGGCTGCGAGTTCGAATCTCCGACCGGCCAGTGAAGAATAAGAGGAATTTATTTCTGGTGATAGAAATTCATTTGTCGCTATAATGTGGTTCGGATTCCACAATAAGTTGTAGGTCCCGTTGCTAGGTAACCAGTTGGTTCTTAGCCACGTAAAATAAGTCTAATCCTTCGGGCCAGCCCTCTCTAGGAGAGCTGTTAATCAGCTCCTCAGTGGTCTGGTTAAACTAAGGTATACTTAACTTTTCCCCCCATCCCCGACCCCACAGTAAGAGTAAGAGCATAAATCGTGTATTAGACAGGAGAGCACAGGTCCCTTACTGTTTACGGGGAACAGGAGATCTGATGGTATTAAAGGCTCCCACACTGGAGCACAAAGAGAAAAAGACCTCCCAGTTAGACAGGAGAGCGAAGGCCTCTGATAGTAAACAGTGTAGTAAAACTGTACCCACCCACCACCTAAATAAATAAAAAGATAAATAAATGCAAGCAGACTGGGAAGCGAGGGCAACCTTCTTTAGACTGACAAGCAAAGGCTCTACCCGACTGGGAGAGAAAAGAACCCTCAGAGTTCTCTGGAGAGCAAAGCCAACTCCCCTCCCGCTTACTCAGTTGACGGGCGAAAGAACTCCTCTGTCCCTTAGAACCCTCAGAATAGAAGGGGGGAACGAACCCCCCCTACAACACTTCGCAATAAAAGCAAGTAGCTCGTAAGAAAATAATGTTTGCAGTTCCTAGGAATTTCATCAACTCAATTGCCTTCTCGGAACTTATTTCGCCCCTTCACGCTGGCAGCTGACTCCTGGGGTCCGTTGCAAATTTCCAAGCTTTGATTGTCAATAGGAGTGAGAATGCTAGCCCCATGCTCATGTTTCATCCTTGTTGTTGAGGAGACAGCATACGGGTTAACAGCATCTAAATGAAAACTGATGAAAATAGAAGTTTAGTTTGTATTTCTATAAAGACAAATTCAAGAAAACCATAATTGTGTTCACAGAAAAAAGTGTGACAATCACAGCAATGCTATTATTTGCGCTTCAGCAA
>NC_089786.1:13666008-13741008 GCF_040412425.1 Macrobrachium rosenbergii | reverse complement strand
ATTCAATATGCATGAAGGTAAAAGGAGTACAAGTGAAAAAGAAAAAAAAAAGTGCAGCTCAAACATGATACAGATTGTCCATGGACTAGCTATTCATTACTTACTGCATTATCTTTTTTAGTTACGTGAATATTTATTATGATACTCTCTCAATACCAAATGTCAACCCAGGAGCCTCATTCATAAGACTTTCTGAGAAACTGGAACACTTTAGTATGGGCGTACGGTTTTTCACACACACACATGTGTGTATATGTATATATATATATATATATATATATATATATATATATATATATATATATATATATATATATATATATACATATATATATATATAATTATATATATATATATGATGTATATATATATATATATGTATGTATGCATGTGTGTATCACGGTCGATGGAGTGGCTACCACATTTTTATTTACCTGTCCCAAACATAAACGGGACAATGAGTATATTGTAAATGGAAAACAAATGATAATCAACCTCAAAGGAAGCAAAAGACGAGCTTCTTAAACGAAGGAAGGCTATAGCATTGGTAGAGTTCCTTAGCTGGAGGACAGGGCAAAGGAAAACAAGTAAAATGTGCGCCCAAGTTTCTTTGGCGCAATCAAGTTTCCTGTACAGCCGCTACATCGTATAATCAAGGCCATCGAAAACAGATCTATCTTTCGGTGGTCTCGGTATAATGCTGTATGAGCCGCGAACCATGAACTTTAACCACGGCCCGGTGGTGGCCTGTCCTTTATCGTTGCCAGAGGCGCGATTATGGCTAACTTTAACCTTAAATAAAAAAAAAAACTACAGAGGCTAGACGGCTGCAATTTGGTACGTTTCATGATTGGAGGGTGAATTATCACCATACCACTTGGCAGCCATCTAGCCTCAGTAGTTTTTAAGATCTGAGGGCGGACAGAAAAAAGTGCGGACGGAAAGACAAAGCCGGCACAACAGTTTTCTTTTACAGAAAACTAAAAACGAGCAGACCGAATTAAGCGCGAAGGGAATTGTTGATTACGGATGATCGTGCTGTTAAAGAAGATTGATCCTTGTTTTTCTGTTGGTCGTGGGGGCGACCAAAACGCACCTTCGTATGTGAAGAAACTGTCATTTTTGCAGAAGATTTCGGGAGGGAACTCAAACAAAGATCACGGAAACGAACAATGGCAGACGATTAAAAGTAGGATAAAAGAAATTGGGATAGATAAGTACCTAATTGTTTGTCCTTTTTGCCCCTTTGCACACGTACAATGGTTTCTTCGATCCGTAAAACAACTCCGGTGTCCCCCGTGTTCGCGCTGCCAGGGATCATTTGTTTCTTTCTCACTCTTTCTGAAAGGTGTAGGTTTGAAAATAATCATACATATACATATTTGCATGCGCGTAAACCTGGTTTGGATATTGTTGTGTTGTGGATTGCACCAAGAGCAGTGTGGAAAAGGTCACAGGGCTTGCAACTCTACCTCAAAAAAATGTTCAAGATCCAGAGGTTTAACGCCTTGTGAAGCTATCCAGGAACTTTATATATATATATATATATATATATATATATATATATATATATATATATATATATATATATATATATATATATATTATATATAATATATAATTTCCACAGAGGGGGTAGCTTCATTAAGACGTTAAACTTCTGGATTTTGACACATATACATATATACATATATATACATATATATATATATATATATATATATATATATATATATATATATATATATATATATATATATATATATATATATATTACATATATAATATAACATGTGTGTATAATCACAGAGAGAGAGAGAGAGAGATATGCAGTCTCCACAATATGAATTTAATTATAAATGCTTTAAGGTAAGTGCTGTATGTATTTTATAACTACTAAAATCAACTTTTATTCATTTTATCCACACATATCAGCAAACTGTCGATTGTTTAGGAGGATGAAAAAATAAATGGGCTGTCGGATTAGGCCTGTTCTGTAATGTTTTTGATGTTTTTACCTTAAGGGAGTTTCACTTTATAGCTAAAGCCTACTTGGTTGCTATTACTGGACTTGTATAATATATTTGGTCGCTTTGTTGACACCCTTCTCGAAAATATATGCCTCGTACAGTAACTGGGTCTAATTGTCTCATATATTTTTTACCAGATATCCAAGTGATCTTATCCTAAGCCATCTAAAAAATAGATTGCAGTCAACCATGATATTTACTGCGACATTACGAGAACTTTGGAAATCGATATAAGAAACGGCGAAAGTTGTTTTGTCTGTTCTCTTATTGTTATAATATTTAGGAAGGGCAGTTGCCGTCTTTTGCCTATTCTCTTTCGAATGTAAAAGTTGGCAATAGGATTTGGCCTCTTGTCTTTTAAAAATACATTGAAGACTCCCCAGCTTTTGTCTCATTTCTTGTTGTGAGGCTTAATATTTAGCAAAATTTCCGTTTCATACATTCCATGTTAAGGTTCACTGGAAGAGGCGAGTGGGGCTGACCGTACTACAGCCACAGTTTTTCTTATAAACTGTCATTAAAAAAAAAACCTTACTAACAACATTTTATAGCTTATCAAGGCAAAGAGGAACATGATTTACTTCTAGTTTCAAGTTTTTACTCGAAT
Source organism: Macrobrachium rosenbergii (assembly GCF_040412425.1). Lineage (NCBI taxonomy): Eukaryota > Metazoa > Arthropoda > Malacostraca > Decapoda > Palaemonidae > Macrobrachium > Macrobrachium rosenbergii. The sequence goes on along the minus strand of NC_089786.1, from coordinate 13,738,371 downwards.
AATACATCGTCAGTCGGGACTTTGGTAAACAACGATTCCATGCCTGGGCAGCAGAAATTCAGTGTTATCCAAAGGGATGTTCAGGTTCTTAAGAGATTTTTTTCTGGGGGGAAGGGGTGCCGGTGTTGGCAGCAGACAGAATTACAAAGAAAAGATTAACCTCATATACTCCTTTTATGAAGGATTTCCTTTGGTAGTGTTGTATTCATAATTACGTTTTCGTCGTATTTCTCTTTCAGTGGAGATTTCCGGGTTCCGTTCTGTCGCTTTGAATGTTCATCAGGGCATGATTATTATTATTATTATTATTATTATTATTATTATTATTATTATTATTATTATTATTGTTGTTGTTGTTGTTGTTGTTGTTGTAGTGGCCACGTACATACGAGGACAACCTTAAATGCTCATTAACTTTATTATATATATACAGTATATTATCCATTATATATATATATATATATATATATATATATATATATATATATATATATATATATATATTACATATATATATATATATATATATATATATATATATATATATATATATATATATATATATATATATATATATATATTTTTTTTTTTTTTTTTTTTTTTTTTTTTTTTTTTGTCTGTCACAGTCCTTCTATTCGACTGGGTCGTTTTTATAGTGTGGGGCTCCGGGTTGCATCTTGTCTCCTTAGGAGTCCATCACTTTTCTCACTATGTGCGCTGTTTCTAGTAGCACACTTTTCTGCATGAGTCCTGGAGCTACTTCGGCATCTAGTTTTTCCAGATTCCTTCTAAGGGATCTTGGGATCGTGCCCAATGTTCCTATGATTATGGGTACAATTTCCACTGGCATATCCCATATCCTTCTTATTTCGATTTTCAGGTCTTGATATTATTATTATTATTATTATTATTATTATTATTGTTATTATTATTATTATTATTATCATCATCATAAAGTGGACACTCACCACAAGAGATGAGCTGTAAAGACTATTAAATTTTCTATTTTGCTAATCCATCTTTTATAGATTAATTCACTGCCTTTTGAACCAAAGAATGAAAATCAAAGATGGAAAAGAAATGAGTAGACTTACTCATTAAATAACAACAGAAATCGTAGATTAAAACAACTTCATTCAAAAAACTGTATATAAATAGTGAATAACATGTAATATAAAATAAATATTAGTTGAATGATTAGTAAATGAATTAAGCGAAACTTTTACAAATAAATTGATATTATTTATAGATGAAGGAAAAATGCAAAACAATATTAGGGGGCGTTTATATATTAAGAAAAGATAACATCATAAAATTCTAAACAAATGAATAAGTAGTATGCACAAGTAAATGACACTTTAAAAATGCTAGACAAAAATTAAGGGAGAGAATTGAAAAAATAAAAGAAAATTAGCTGGCCTTTCGATGATATTTAGCCGTGAATCTGACCTTTGAAGGGCACTTGTTTATTTACAGTTTTTCCCTTGGTTAAGACTTAGGTTTCATTCATTTTTAAAACATTTCTGTTCTTGGAAGGGATGTGAAAATAAAATTTTGTATATCTTATTTAAATTATTTGGCTTTTACTTCTTTTCACTTAAGTTTGCTCTTTTATGTGGAAACTTGGAAGGCAAGTTCGTGGCTCTTTGGCTAACTCCACTAGAATGTATACTCATTGTGATTAAAAATACAAATATTAATTATCGTGATGTTATTATTTAGAGTAATTCTGTTTCATTTTTCATCGTCAGCACAACTTTCCCATTTTTTTTATGAATTTATTCGTATTTATACAAAATGAAGTCAATCACATTCATACAAAACTCGGCCGGAGAAAGGTGAACTCGCTTGAATAGTCTTCCATAATATTCACGTACAGAGTATAGTTTTTGTTGACCAAAAACTGATCCTTTTGAACACATTAACTCCAAATTAGATGTTGCAGAATTTGGTATAGTCATCTTTTCGTGTACTGGTCTGGTTGAAAGATGTAACGTCGATATAATTACATTTTCCATAGTAATTTGTTAAATCTAGAGCCTGCGGTTGCATAAGCCCAACTTAATCTAGCAAGACAAAAACCGATGTATTAAAATGCACTAATAAGTTTTTCTCTAAAATCTGGCCGTCTAGTGACTTTCACACACTATGCAGGTAGCGAAAATGCTAGTCTTTTCCTCCCTGAGCATCCTACAGGAGTGAAAGTGGGTTTGCTCCAGGTTTCCGGAGAAGAGGGTCATCTACGATTTAAGGGTATTTCCTCCCGCCATGGGGTCCATAACCCTTTTACTTGGCGTTCCTATGTCTACAGGTAAATTATACCTGTATCCCAAGCTACTGACAGGCGCATTCTAATCCAGCAATGTCCTGGTTTTCACTGCTTAATACTCCTGCGGTAGCAGTTCTCAGTAAAAATAGAAATTCCTTTCAGAGGTGAAGTGTGCATGACGAATGCAAACGAAAGAAAAATGATGAAACAGTTGAGATCAGTTGTTGAGTAGTGTACGTTAGCTTAGGAGAAAGCATAGATCAGAATTGTTTGAAATGGTCTGATCACGTTGAAAGAATGGAGGACGATAGGTTAGTGAGTGTATAATTTGGAATATTGGGTGAATGGAATAGATGCAGACCTACAAAGTGTAGGATCAATTTTGAACTGAAGACAAATAGGGAAGAAAAGGCTACTAAAATAGCCGAATGGACAAGTCCCTCTTTTGTTTGTATCAAAACCAAGAGACGTGGGTTCGAATCCTGGACAGGACAAGGCTGATGCACCCCTTGAGGGGTAAGTCATTCCAAAAGTTTAGTCAATTTGATATTAAGGGATATTTTGGACATATATATGTATGTATATATATATATATATATATATATATATATATATATATATATATATATATATATATATATATATATATATATATATATATGTGTGTGTGTGTGTAGGTACATCGATATTCCAAGGTAAAGATAAATAATGAGCATGCCAATTATTTTACACAATAGTGAGAGAGGAGAGGATAATTGCTCCCGTCATTTAGTGTTTCATAATCATAAGATACTGTTTTTTTTATGTTCTATTTTTCATCCCCTCTTTCTTTCTTTGGAAGAAGCAGTAAGTCCACAATCAGAGATTTTGCCATGATAATAACGAAGGTACTACTGTACTGATTTCGCATTAAATGCTATCACTTACCAATCTGTATTATATTGTCGTTGTTAAAATTATTAAAACATATAATGTTATGTTGCAAGTATATTTTGAGGTCAGAAATGTTGCAGGTAATTGCAGTAGTTCTGCCAGTAAAGCTGAAAGAAGTGTGTTTTTTGGTAATGTGTGTGCGTGCGCGTGTGTGTGTGTGTGTGTGTATGTTAGCAGAGAATGCAGATATGTGGTATACATAAATGCAAGAAATTGAAATGCTTGCAAAAGATGGAAGAAAGAACAGGGCGTCGCTGAGAATGATATTTAATAATGTTAGAGACATTAATTTAAAGGTAACAAATGGTAGATGTCTGTCAGGCAAATTATTATTATTATTATTATTATTATTATTATTATTATTATTATTATTATTATTATTACAATGAAGAACCATTCATATGGCATAATAAAAGAATGCCAATAACATACAAAGCAACCTTTCACAGCAATGAGTGCCCATATGTAAAAAAAATTAAAACAATGATATGAAAAAATTCCAATTAAGGCTTATAAATAAAACACGAAACTATTGAAAATATAAACACACACACATACCAAATGCGATAAAAAAAAAAAATGGTTATTGGTGGGCTCATATAATGCATTCAAAAAGCATCACCGTGATATTGCGCTTCTTCCCATCATTGTATTTTTCGGGTCTGGGCTACAAAAGGTCGGCGAACAACCCATGTCATCATGTCCTCCACATTATATAAATAACGTAAAATAGCATTTTTTTTATTTCATGCAGATACTGATGTTTTCATTAATACTTTCATCGAATTTTCTTTCTTTTTAATTTATATATATTTTTAATGTGGCTGCCAGTTTCATTTAATTTCAGCTTCATGAACATTTAGCGTGTCAGTATTAAAATTAAAAGTAACGTCTAGTAAGTTATAGTGATAAATGCTATAGCGGACCATTTTTCTTGATAGTGATAAATACTATAGCGAACCATTTTTCTTGCTAATTTGTGTTTTCCGAGGGAAATATTTATCAGCTACGAAAAAAGAAAAATGAAATTTGCTCACGGTTATGAAGCATTTCAGCCGTTGAAAATGCATTCATTGTGAGTTGTGTATATTATGTGACCTCAGGTGACCTTTTCGAGCTGATTTGTGATCATTCAGCTCTAGAGATGACGATTCTGAAAATTGTCTCATCATAGAGCTGAGTTTTCCCAACAATTAATTATCTCGAGAGGCCCGCGTAAGGAATATACATATGCCATATTTCGTTAAATCCTGATCACCAGTTCTTCAGGTATCCGGATAAGTCAAAAAGTTATATATAGGATTTTCGTCGATGAGTTTTTTTTTTTTTACATAAAGTTGAGCTTCCTACTGCTTAGTCGTATTTTGAATAGATAAAGATTCCCTTATGAAAGGTATACTCTGCAGATATATTTTACTAAATTCAGTCATTTTCAGGATACTGTATAGGATATTTGAACCGGACGTCAATACGGAAAGTGCAGCACAGAGAAGTTCGTAAACAACAAAATTGCTTTTTAATGAAATCGCTAACGAAAACACCATTATTTGATATCATCACAATCTCGTGATCTTAAATAGAAAAATAAAGCCCGGAGTAGTATGTATGTGTATTGCTGTATATATAGGAAGCTTTCACCAACTTGACCAGTTGGCCTCCTCTTCAACTTGCAGGAGGCCAACTGACCAAGTTGGCGAAAGTTTCCTGTATATAGCAATATACTACATACATACTACTGCTGACTTTATTTTTCGAAAACACTATTATTCGCAACAGTTACAAAAGTACAAGTTCAATAGTTTTTAGTGCGGAGGCCGATAGGAGGGGCCGCCCAAAATAATAACATTGTTGACACATATTCTTCACTCATTGCCTTTTCATCTTTTCCGTTTAAAAAGAAAACGACGAAAGTGAAATGAATACATAATACTATAACACTCAGCCGCATGATGGACGGCAGGTGCTCTTTGTTTTATTTTTCCCTTTTCTTTAAAGAAGGAAAAAGGGTAGATTTCAGCTGCGATGTTTTATTCATGATAGCATCTCGAAACTGCCAGGATATTCAAATAAAAGAAGACTTGGCAGCTCTATGCGTACCATAACACTTAGGATGAGATCATTATATTTTCTAAATCATGTGGGAGAGGAGGCGGTTGTCGGAGGAGAGAGAGAGAGAGAGAGAGAGAGAGAGAGAGAGAGAGAGAGAGAGAGAGAGAGAGAGAGAGAGAGAGTTTTTACGTATAACGCTTGGAATAAGATCGCTGTATTTCAAAATCATTAAAGGGTGGGAGTGAGAGATGGGTGGGGAGGGGGTGTTAGGGTAGGGGAGACGTTAGTTTGTAGGAATTTAGTAAAACAGCAACAGACAGAATTAAACTGCTTGGAGAGAGAGCGAGAGAGAGAGAGATAAGCTGTCCATTCCGTATGTGAATACCTCTTATACAGTAAACACGCATCATTAAATAGAGGTGTGTGTGTGAGTATATATATATATATATATATATATATATATATATATATATATATATATATATATATATATATATATATGTGTATGTATATATATATATATATATGTGTGTGTGTGTGTTTTTATATGTATGTATGTGTGTATATATGTATGTACACATATATAATGTTTGTATGTATGTATGTAAATATACATAGTTTGTATGCATTTCAGTACATATGTATATTTGTATATCAGTATGTTAGTATGAATGTAAATAAAGTAAACAGTAAAATACTCTCATAAGTAAAATGCAGCAGTGTATAAGAGAAGTGCAAATATTGTCAAATTAATGAGAAACATTTGCATTAGAAATTACCATCAAAATGGGAATGTTAATTATCTGGTAAACTTTTGAAATCTCTCTCTCTCTCTCTCTCTCTCTCTCTCTCTCTCTCTCTCTCTCTCTCTCTCTCTCTTCTCTCTCTCTGTAATGAACTTTGCCCTTAATTTAACAAAATGGTGATTATGGTTCTGATCGTAAATGGTGCGAACCGTAAAAAAATAAAGGATAAAACTTTAAAGCTAAAGAAGGAAAATACAGCTCATTGATTTTATTTTACGAGAGAGAGAGAGAGAGAGAGAGAGAGAGAGAGAGAGAGAGAGAGAGAGAAGAGAGAGAGACTAGGCTGGCATGGTTCATTTAAAAAAGAAAAGGAATCAGGAAAAGGCCATAGTCTTTGTGTCATTCCACAGTGAAGAACCGTGATTTTTATTTGGGAGTTAGTCTTTGTTGCGGCGTTTTTTCATTGATCCCTGAGAGCGGACAAAGGACCTCTTTGTTTACCAAGCCGATAGTTTTTACAACCTTTGGCCGCATTTTTATTTCAGGTCCTTGGGAAGATACGCGTTGAATTTACCTTCATATTCATTAGCCCTTAGTCTTGCACTGCTCCGTCCTTGGGGAGGCGAGTCTGTGATTTATGTTGAATTTATAGCCTCCGCTCCCCTTCCCTATTACACTTTTTTTTTTTTTTTTTTTTTTTTTACTTTTTTTTTCGGGTTTTGGGCGAAATCTCTTCGGCATCTGCATAAAAGCTACAGTCGCCGTGTTCTTAAGGACTTGAATAATTGGTATTGCATGAGAGGCAGAATAAGGAACTTATGGAATCATGATCGTATTGTGAAGAAGTTGGCTTCAGTACAGTTTAATGATCATTTTCGGTTTTCTGTAATAAAATGTTCGATGAGATTTAAGTTCTGCTGCAAAAGAAGAAGAAGAAGAAGAAATAAACATTTTCTTAACAAATAAGATGGAACTTCTTTTTTACCTACCGAGGAAAATGATTAAGACAAGAAATATTGTTTTGATTAACATGGTGAGACATTTTGTGTGCTTTCTGGAAAAAACGAAAAAAGGCGAAACCTCCTGTTAATAAATTTTATAAGACTTCTGCCCAGCTTGCTGGAATTTTTCTTTTTCCAGTATTTCTTGGCAATGCCTCGTGATCTCTGCATACGTATGAATGTAATTTTTTTTTTTAGGTGCCTTGACATACTTTCTTCCTAACTCTCTCCACGTGATTCCCTTTAGCAGAAGAGGATATTCTTTTTTGTTCGTATCTCCTTTTTATGTTATCGCTTATTCGTAAAAATCGTACAGAAGTGAAGTTGCTTAATTCTCTTTATATTTGTAACTAGATTGTTATGCTGATGTTTGTGATCTCACTGAGATTAATATTATTCTTTGTATGGTAGGAAAATCAAGGCATGTGGTAATTCAGGAAAATTTCTCTTAGATTTCTAGCAAATGAAATATTTCTTGATATCGAGATAAATGAGAAGCTTGTGTCACGAAATAGTGATGATACATTTACAAAGAATGTAGGTGGAAAAATCGGAGCGAAACCCAGTTTTTGCAAGTCCTTGACATAAACCTCTACATCCTTCCTTTCAAAAATCATGCACAAAAAAAAAAAAGCTCTTACCAACACGACAGAACTCTTCATTTTTTCTTTGTTCATAACATTAGGAACGTTTCCAATTCCCGGTATTCCAGAGACTGTGTCAAGGTCGAACGATGGTATGCGAGTCTCTGCTTGAGAGCGCAGTTCGGTGTGCAAGGGAGTGTGAATTTTGATATGCTTATTTGAATTGTTACTCACTTACCATATGGCCTTCACCATACAGAGGCGGGTCGTGGGACGAGAGGGCGGCTAAAGATGTTAGCCTCCCAATTCTCAGCAAGATTTTTTTGGGATGAGGTGGCGAGCCCCATGCCCTTATTTACTCTGGTTACGATTCACCACAGTCACCCCGTGGTGGGCGTGGGGGTGTGGGTGTTGGGAGTAGTGCCGTCAGTTCTCTCGCACGGTGCACTGTAGGCATTTCTTTCGGTTCTTTGCTACTTTACAGCGTCCCTTAGACGCAAGGAGCCACAGAGCACTACTTTAGGGCGCTACTCGAAGGTGGGAATATAAATGCATTTGGGGAATAAGTGATCACTGTGTGGGCAACCCCTACACAGGTTTTACAAATATTTTGTGGTCGTTTTCATAAAAATGGGAAATATGGTTACACCGATTAACACTAAAATCTAATATGCACCCATCAGCATTAAGGGGAAATAAAAGTGACTTAATCATCCACTACTGAAAGCAACAAAAAAAGGGGGGGGGGAAATCGTACTGACAAATCTAACCTAGATTTCTGCGGAATGTCAGCAAGAGATGTTATCACGCATCGGTGCTGCTGTTGTATCGTTGCTATTGTTATTTTACTCTTGTAGTCACCACTGGAATGACCTCTAGGGACGGTGTCTGTTGCACATATAAATATTAGAATGAAAGACTCAAATCCACAAAGGGATAATTTGGTGTCTGAAACATTGGTCTAAATTTACCCCATTTGAGCAGTATGGTGTTCATGTTTAAACGATGCCTACAACAGAGAAGTAGAAAATGCGCCGAGTTTTCTGTACATCGTATAATCAAGGCCACCGAGAATAGAGCTATCTTTCGGCGGTCTCGGTATAATGCCGTATGAGCCGCGGCCCATGAAACTTTAACCACTGCCCGATGGTGGCCTATCCTATACCGTTGCCAGAAGCACGATTATGGCTAACTTTAACCTCAAATAAAATAAAAACTATTGAGGCTAGAGGGCTGCAATTTGCTATGTTTGATGATTGGAGGTTGGATGATCAACATACCAATTTGTAGCCCTCTAGCCTCAGTAGTTTTTAAGATCTGAGGGCGGACAAAAAAGTGCGGACGGACAGACAAAGCCTGCACAGTAGTTTTCTTTTCAGAAAACTAAAAGATGCAAAGGACTGAGTTTTTTTTTTACGGAAATTTTGCAGGTTTTACAATTTGTTATTATTAGTCAGATTCTGAGATTTTTGTATTCAGCTTTCATCCAGTTGTGGTAAAATAACGTTTGAGTGATCTTAATATATATATATGCATTAAGCTACAAACGTCCTTTAATATCCAATCCGCTCTACCAAGAACTCTTTCGTTGGTTCGAGCCCACGGGACGACGAACTTATGATCAACTAAAAAAATTCCCCTTCGGTAACATATATGAAAATATATTATTTCCGAGGTAGAGCGAATTGATATTAAAGGACGTTTGTAGCTTAATGCTTGTATATGAATCACGATGATGTGATAAAAAAATTATTGTATATATATATATATATATATATATATATATATATATATATATATATATATATATATATATATATATATATATATATATATATATATATATATTTTTAATTTCAAACATTTTGTTAGATCCTGTCTGTGTCAAATCATGCTTTTCTCTCACAGAATATTGACAGAATTTTGATGGAAAAGTACTGACGACTGGGTATTTAGGTTTTCCATAAGTGGATTGCGCGATTTTTTAATACAATTTTATAAAATTTCCGTTAAGAATAAAATTTTTTATTTGTAACTTCAGGAAACTTAGTTTTGTCCTTTTAACAAGTTGAAAATATAAAATAAATTTTAAGTGTATGTTTTTCTTCACAAATTACTTACTTAAGTTATTGCATTAATTAGGATACTTTTTATATTTTAGAATAATTTTAGCAGAAGCTCTGAAACAGTGTCAATAATAATTTTGATTTCATTTACAGAAATACATTTTTAGTTTTTGGTTCGAAAATCTATAGAAGTGACTCTCAGTGTATAATGCAAGTTTCGTTAACGGATATTGGAAAGAATATTTAGCCCTTCTCTTTTATTAGGTTTGTTTAGAAATGAGAGCATGGGGGCGCGGGGGCGGAGGGGCGGTTTGGGGGGAGGTTACAGAGCACCAGAAGATGATCACAGAGAATAAGTTGTAAGGGCTTCGAATCTGGACAAGTTTTCTCAACACTCCTTCACAAACACTGCGCCACTCAACTGCACCTTGCATATGTCCCAACGCATCTTGCATGTTAAGGCACATTGACTGATTGATTTTCATTTGTTGCTCGTGGATAAAAGGGAGAATAAATGAGGAAAAGAATATTGGTGAAAAGGAAAGCTTGAATTTTTTATGGCGGTATGTTTGTTATGAAAAGAAAGAAAAGTGAATAATTATAGTTTAGTTACTTTTTGAGTATATTTTCGTTACATGTCGCATGTAACGACAGATTAACCTAATATTTAAATAAGAATAACATTCGAAATTATATCCAAAATGCTCTGTGAGCAATGAGCATCAAAGGAAATCATGTTAATTTGCTTAATTTTTTTACTCATAATAAGAAAACACTCAATCGCATCATAGCACACGTTAGCATAAACACTCGGTAAATATACTATTCACGCACATAGATAAATGCTTTACTCATGGAATTAATGCGGAAAATCGTATGTATTATGGAAATAAAACTTAAAAACACAACGTACCTAACGACAGGAACATTCGCAAACGACTCATCAGTCAGTGCGACAGTCGGGGAAGTAAAATCCGCAAGAGAAAAAAGAAAAAGACGGAGACAGAAATCCGCATTCCAGTTTTGAGAAAACTTGAAAGAGAGAAGAAGCCTTTCTCCGGTAAACGCTGATTCGAAGCCAAGGAAGTTTCGTCGAAGATCGGAAAAGCGAAAAAATATACGAGACAAAAGGAAGCAAGGAGAGCGATAAATCCGGGTGACTAGAAAAGGAAGAGTCGGAAGAAAAGAGGAGTAAAGACCCAGAAGGGGAAATAAAAATGACGGTGATTTGTTGCATACACCGGGATGCGAAATTGCCAAGACACGGCGACTCTTACAAAAAGGCTGCGGCGGCGGAATCGGCCTTTTGGAAACGCTGCTGTCGTCTGTCGATTCGGGAATCTTTTACGTCCGCTCTTTCTTCGCCCGCTTCGAAGATCGCTTTTTTAGGCAAGGAATTGAGTTTGTGTGCATGTATGTATTTACATACACACACACATATATATTATATATATATATATATATATATATATATATATATATATATATATATATATATTTATATATATATATATATATATATATATATATATATATATATATATATATATATATATATATATATATATATATATATATGTATATATATATTAGAATTTATTTTGAAACCCTAAACAACTATCTTTCTTGCTTTTCCCCTTAAAACAATTAAGTTTCGTCCTTCAGACAAAATGTAATGGTATTACTCGTTCTATTTATACCGAAGATCAGGATAGAAGTCCGTGTTTGAAATCCTCCCTTTAAAAATGAAGCTATTAATTTTCAACAAAAGTTCCAAGCATATTCAAAACTGAAAAATGTTAGCTTCAGTGTCACCAACCTCACATTTACCATCAAGGCATCAACCCCTAGAACCATGGATCGTAAGTGTAAGTTTATTAGACTGAAAATTAAGAATGCTGCCTTTAGAGAATCGAGAATCTAGACCATCCTGGTGACTTCATTAGATTGTGAATGAGGACACGCATGGAAAGTATCACGGTAGGGGAATGGTCGTTTAGAACAGCGCGTACCCAGATATGTCCAGAAAAAAAAAAGATGTGGGGACTCTTCAAGGGAAATCTGAATAAGAAAATTGCGCAGGGAAGCTGGTGATGATGTCTTTATTTGAGATGCAGTTGTTCAAGGAAGATGTCTGTCACTTGTTCAGTTATATCCTTACTATCCCCCTGATGCTGAAGGTTAGTTTTAGATGATGATAACGATGGTCATTTATTTACTGCTAACACATTCGATTTTTTTGGTCCCTCAGTATATTTGGTAACCTGTCCACTCCCTGGAGAGATTTAAACTTAGTTCTTATTTTGGCATTTTTAGTTTCCTGATTTCTTCCACTTTTATTTATTTTGCTTGTTTTGATACACCTCTCTCCATTGCATTTAATACTGATGTAAAATGTGTTTTTCATAACAGTTAACTATATAGCAGTTTGCAAAAAAGGAATTAATAGATACGTATAAATTTTTGTGTACTAAGCAAAATTAGAATAAATTGCCTTTCCCAAGATATGCAGTGTAATGGTGTTTGTGCCAGGTATTGCAAATTAAATCGCAAGGGGAAGACGTAAGCATATTAATGGTTCCCTGTCGAGAACTTGCTAGTCGATATGTTAATTTGATTGGTCTTTGTAAAATAAATTTTCATGCTGTAATACTCAATGAAGTGTAATTTTAAAGTTCAAAAGATATAACTCAACGCAGTATGTTTAAAAAAAAAAAAAAAAAAAATAAGACGAATAAAATGTCTTGATAATGATGTATGGGTTTCCCAAAAATATGTCGTTTCTCTTTATTTATATAAGCCATTTTGCTGTGTATTGCCATCATATTTAACAGTATGGTTACAGTACATGTATAAATAAGTAGTTCATTTATGATACGGTTAGATGTCTTCATTTACAGCGTGGGCTTGTCACAAAGGATCGTTTTTAACTTTAATTTTATCTTCATTGATTCACAATCTGGAAGCAATGAACCCCATGTAGTACTAGATATCGTATACGTGTGAAAAATACAGTTTTATTTGAATTTAGCTGTCATTTTGGACGGCACGGATGCATTGGTTAAAAGTATAACGTAAGATCATTTTATGATATAGTAAACCACTTCATTTGGCGTTGTTGAAATGTGCCTGAATTCCTGCAATTGACGGAAATGATTATCCAGCAAAACGAATACTTATTTCTTCCTAAGTTAACAACAGGAAACTTTTTAATTACTGATACTGAATGACATAAACCATCGTAGTTGTTTGTAGAATGTTTTCTTTTGTAGACTCATTAAATTTAAAGCCTGTGTTAATAATAATCGTTATTGTATAGTAATTTTTTGCCTGTGTGAGGTAATAAACTTAGGATGGTGGTCATTGGAGGGTTATGTTATGGTATTTGTAAGCATGGTCACGGATACCGTGTTAGGTTACAGCATCCGTATGTTAGTTAACAAATTAATGTTGTAACATTTCACTTAGGTTTAAGAATTAAGAATCATCAGTTCAAGTTGCTGTTTCCCTAGTTTAGGTTACAAAATCCATATTTCAGGTTATGTTGCATCATGGAACCCGTGCGTTAAGTTACATAAATATAATTTAAACAAAATAATGAGATATACAACACAACGAAGATCCGCCCAAGCGGAGGCAGAGCATCCATCTCCGAATTTTCATTCAACGCGAGATCGCTCTCTTTTACGAAACCCGTTTATGACTCAAGCATCAGCATTGAAGTCCGCTTTTAATGGGACTCTTTGAGTCCGGAGATTATTCTCCTTCTGCTAAATTAGAGGTTCTTCGTTCGTAAACCCAGAATTTTATACAGGACTACGAAATGCATGTCTTCTTTGCGTTTTAGTAGATGCTGTGCTCGGTTAGTTATGAAGCGAGTAGTTCATATTAGGTTTGCTAACAAAACAAGCACTAAATACTCTCTCTTCTATCTTCTGCTTTTCCTAAAATAGAGATTCTTCTATCGCAGGGCTTTTGGAGAACATTCAGTACCCCCTTTTTATGCTGTAAATAAACACAGCTGTTCTTTATTCACTAGATACCAAAGACTCTCCCGTAATAAGAAAATAGGAAGTGCGCACTTCACTATCAATATAAACACTATATGCTCAATTTTCTATATTAACAAGCACTTGATACTCGCTTAATAAATGTTAATTGATCACTTTGTTATCGAATACTAAATGCTACTTCTTCTGAATGAGTGAATACGATAAGTGGCTTCTCACCAAACCAAAAACAAACACGCAAAGAAAATAAACTCAGAATAATCAATTTACTATATAAGTAACAAAAATATTTTTTGTACTCCCCATCCCTTCCTAAAAAGTGGCACAAAGCCCTTTCAAAAGAATGTAAATGCCAAGTATCAGTTGTTAGTTTTGTTTTCTGTATATTGATAATTTGTCTAATTTGTGTAACGTTTTTAAAACATTTTGTCAGTTCGTAAATAAGGGTGAGAAACAAACAGTCAGAGAACATAAGAAAAGAAAATGAGAGAGAGAGAGAGAGAGAGAGAGAGAGAGAGAGAGAGAGAGAGAGAGAGAGAGAGAATCAAAGAAAATTAGCAGACTCCCAAAATTCCTGCCTCCTTTCACCGTGTTTTTATGAGAGAGAGGGAATGGAAAAAAAGTCAAATTTCCATAGTGGAATTTCGCGACATCTTTAAGGCGCTGGAATTTAGTAGGAAGGAGCTCTCGTTTACAGCGGATTATTTTACAGCATAGAAAAGATTTTGGGGAAAAAGGAAGGTTGAAAAGATCAAGTAAAATGAGGGGGACCGGGAAGTAAGACGAGGGGTAGGGGGAATAACGAAGGAGGGGGGAGGCGATGTAAAGAGAGCAGAGGGAACTTGGAATGGGGAAGATGGAAGTATGGTGAAGGGAGGAGGAATAAAATGAGGAAATTGGGAAGTAAAATGAGCACTGGGTAGCTGGTTGAGGAGAGGTGAGGGGAAGTAGATTGGAGGGGGAAGTAAGTTGAGGGATAAGATATAAGATAGTGAGGAAGTAAAATGAGAGAATGGGAGAGTCAATGAGGGGAGGGGAAATATAATGAGGGAAGGGGTAAGTTGTTTTGCTAACTGGAGTACTTAAAGACTGGTTCTTGATCTGTCCCTTTGTTCATACTTGTTTTTTAATTACATTCTTCAATGTCAAAATGTACCGGGAAGACATTAAAACATTAATTGCGGTTTTTTTAAGTATTCATTAAATCTGGAAAATTTTCAGGGTGCTTTGTTTATCATAGTTCTTTATTACAATATGTCCCTGGAAAATATTCATGCGTTTGTATTTTTTACAAAGTCTGTTCCCAAATACCTTAGGAAAACAAGCATCGCTTCGTCTTGTTTACGTACCTCATTTGTGTCGAAGGAAAACACCAATATATGTGTGTACACGTGCGTGGTTTTGGAAGGTTTCTTGTTGCTACAGTAAGTCGAGATTCCTGCGTGTTAATTTGTATTGTGTTTTGTGTCTTGTGTGTGTGTGTGTGTGTGTGTGTGTGTGTGTGTGTTCTGACAGAGAGTCAGTCATACACAAGGCCAGTGCTTCCCAGATTACAGCTTCCACATTTACTGTACATGTGCGTTAGCTAGAATGGTTCTGTGCAAGTTTGGCTGTCGTGGGTAGTGTATGGAAAGTGGAAA
The DNA here is from genome assembly GCF_040412425.1 of Macrobrachium rosenbergii. Taxonomy (NCBI): domain Eukaryota; kingdom Metazoa; phylum Arthropoda; class Malacostraca; order Decapoda; family Palaemonidae; genus Macrobrachium; species Macrobrachium rosenbergii. The sequence goes on along the minus strand of NC_089786.1, from coordinate 13,723,073 downwards.
ATATTATCATTTGCAGATTATAGTCTGGGATGGTAAGAAATAAATACCTAGTAAAATTAGATAAAATTGTGTGTAAAACACTACGCGGAAAATGCCATAGGATTTTATTTTACAAACCAGGCTTTTATATAGCTCAGTTAGCATTCTTATTTATTTTCATACTGTGTCACATTTAAATGCTCAAAAATATATAGTAAAACATATTACCGCTTTAAAATAATAAATTTGTACTACTGCAGTGTTTTAAAACAGTAAGACACTACGAAGTTAATATTGTAATATTTTGCAGTTTTTTACAGCACAATCACTAGCAAGATAATACTTTACATAGATGGATTTACTAGAACGTATTTTTCAGTCTCTAAAGTTAAATAGTGTTAATTAATTAATTTTTTTATTTGCAGCATTCGTTTAATCAATGTATTAAAAATGCATATTTGAATGGTCCATAGTAAAAAAAAAAAAAAAAAAAGTGGGATGTGAGGTTAGTATTTAAGCAAGTAGCTACCCACGTGTACTCTGAAAAAGAGATTATTCTTCATGTGACTCAAAAGAGGACTGAGTTTTTTAAGACGAATAAAAAAAGAGAAAAATTTATATGAGAAGTTAAAGTCCTATCACACACACACACACACACACACACACACACACACACACACACACACACACACAAACAGCTATCGCTTTTCAAATCAGTCCCTTGCTGACAGCCACTATGAATTTTTCGCCGTTTCAAATCTTGTAAGACCTTTCCACTTTAGAAGTATTGTCTTCATAGACTTACGCTGAATTTAATACACCAGTCTTGGAAATGAAGGACATAATAACAAAAGATTGTCGAATTTTTGGCTGTATTTCTGAGGTCAACTCTACCATATTTTTATCATCATCATCATCATCATCAGCAACTCCTCCTCCTCCTCCTCCTCCTCCTCTTCTTCTTCTTCTTCTTCTCTTCTTCTTTCTTCTTCTTCTTCTTCTTCTTCTTCTTGTTACCCAATAGTTATTTTTGAAATGTTAACCTTCCTTTTCTCCGTTGAATCAGTTCCTACTCGCAACAACTTTTTATCTGCGATGAATAAAAATCTTGACGACAATTTCCGAGACGATTTTTCTACCCAGTTCTTTATCTCTTTTCGAAAACATCCTTGATTTTTTTTCTGCGTCCTTAACTAACTTGTTTACAATTTCTTTTTTTTTTTTTTTTTTTTTTTGTAGCTTTGGGGAAGTTTAGTCATTTATTTTTCTGGCTCTTTTTCCCCAGTATGTAAAAGATATATTTTTAGTGTTTCTTGCAAAGTTTGTTGTACTCTTAAGAAAAGACATTTTGCATTGAAATGTTTTTCGTTTTTATTTCCCTGTAGGAAATAAAAAGAAATGAAAACCAAGAAATTTGGGACGAGTATATAGAGTTATGAAATTCGCAATAATAATTCATACAAGCTTAATTGTAATATTTTTGTTGGAAAATAATGATACAACAGTTGGGTAATTTATGTCGAAGTGCTTGCGGGTAGAGAAGGATTATTAGACCACTGGGTGGAAATATAAAAAGAGTAAAGATTCGCGAAAGAAGAAGCCAAACATAATCTGAAACAGAGAAAGAGAGAAAAGGCGATTTTATATTTAAGTATATGTCCTCAAGATAAACAAACTACAAACATAGCAAGAGAAAATACCGGAAACAGTTGAGATTTTAGAATTGATATTGCGGAACAGAAATCCGGGAATATTGAAAGAATGATTTGGATGTTACTATCTTTGAACAGATATCTGATGAAGATGAAGATAGAGATGATGGACCCTGGAGACAAAGAAGAACCTATCGGGGTGTAAAAGATCAGAGAGACTTATCAGATTTGAAAGCAAAGTTAGCAAGGAAGTTGAACAACTGCGGATTTATTCCCTGGTTCTTTTTTCCATGCAATTTTGAACTTTCTCCCTTCAAGTCCGTCATTTTCTTCCCCCGCCCTTTTGCTGTTTTCTTTGAGGCTGGCATAGTTAACATTTGCATTTTAAAAATCATTGATGGTGCAGTTCCGCTTACATTTTTCTTTGGAACCCGGCGGTACGGATAGCAAGAAAGAAGGTTATAGGAATTCACAACAGTTTGCTCGCAAGCGTGCGCGCTCACACACACACACACTTACTTCAGTTGTTTCAACTTGCTCGGGAATCGAACCCAGGGCCTCGCAAGTGAGGCGAATGTGTTTGTGTGTGTGTATATGTATGTATGTATATGTATATATATATATATATATATATATATATATATATATACACACATTTGTGTATACACACATACATTATATATATATGTATGTATGTATGTATGTATGTATGTATATGTGTGTGTGTATGAAATAGATTTCCGTTTTTTTTTTTTTTTTTTTTTTTTTAGGCTTTCCAATCATCTGATGTTAGATTTATTTTCTAGGTTTAGCTAGTTTTAAAAGTGTTGACGCTCAGTCAGGATTGTTATTGCATATTTCATTTCCTTTTCTCTCAGTGATAACGATATGTGTTTTCCTAGCTTTGAGCTGAAGACGATTCATGCTAGAAAAGAAAAAATTTTTCGGGTTCAAACCTTTAACATTTCGAAATGGTTTCAAATTAATTAATAACGGAAGTTTAAAACAAGATTGTAAAGAAGAGGTTTTGCATGGAGGAAACATATCTAACACTGCCTCCAAATTTAATGCAAATATTTCGTACAAAATGTGTCTTCTTATGAATGCACCTCTAGAGAGAGTGAAAAAACAGATTTACGAGACTGATGACGTAAATCATTTGAAAGAATTTAGCTGTTTTCTGATTCTCGTGTCTTTTTATGTTGAATTTGAAATATCATTCCGGTATACCTGCGGTATCCTGCGATATCCCTGGTAAATCCGAGGAACTTCCCTTCTTATCCTGAGACATCCCTCTTAAATCCGAGGACCTTCCGTTCTTACCTCACTGATTTTTGGGACTGGAAGATGAAAGCAAAGGCACAAACCTCAAAGGCTCAATTACGTTACCATGTGACAACCAACGATGAGCCAAATATCCTTCATAAGTACAATTACGTCTCCCGTGACAACCAGTGAGGAAATTCAGGACCCATCAGAGGCTGCTGACCTCTGAGCGGGAGCCTTTGCTAGTTTCCAGCCCGCGATCAAAGGTTTGCAAAGGATTTCATAGGCTTTCATTACACAGCTGATAAAGCAGTCTTGCTTATCTTACTTTACGAGGCTGCTTTGTGAGCAAGAGCCCGTGCTGGCATAAAGCCAGCTTCATAAAAACAACAGCAACAACAAAGTATCTGGCAAATACTGGTTTCTGAGCAAGACGATTCACAGAGCGCAGCCCCGGCTGTAGCTTTTTCAAAACCTGGCTAGTAGTATTAAAAAGTGGCTAACGAACTCTTTCTCCCGTTTGCAAAATGGATAAAGAAACAAAAAGTTCTTTGGTATTTTCCAAATGCCTGACACACTGTGTGATGTGTAGAAAATGTTTGATGAACGCTCGTGATGTCAATAAAACATACGCCAAACACATTTTGGTGTTTTGAAAAATGGACATGGCTCTTTCTGGTATTTGAAAGATGGCTGATGAGTGAGGTGTGATATTTGCAAAATGGCTATTGAACGGTTACGTTATTTACGGAAACCTGATGGATGCTTCGTGGTATTTACAAATGGCTAGTGAATGTTTCGTGGTATTTACAAAATGATTGAGGAATGATTGGTATCAATTAAAAAAATGACTGGCGAAAGATTAGTGGTATTAACAAAATGGTCTGAGAACGATTTGTGGCATTTGCAAGATGGCTGCTGACCATATCGTTTACAAAATGGAAAATACTTTGTGAGACTAACAAAATAGCGCCCTGTGGTATTTACAAAATGTCTGACGAACGCTTAAAATTATTCTCAAAATAGATGACAAAAAGACTGATGGTCGATTTGGGATTTTTACTTGATAGGCAGAGAAATTCTTAACCCAAATGGCTGTCTAATGCTTAATGCAAAATGATTAATGATAACTTTTACTGATGTGAAACCAGAAAACACTAAATGCTTGGTATTCTGTGATGCATCAATAACAATGAAACATGCATTGGGGTAATCCAGAAACTATCTGATAATTCATTATTTTGTCAAATTATTGTTTTTTCCTCGTTATTATTATTATTATTATTATTATTATTATTATTATTATTATTATTATTATTATTATTATTATTAAGGGTACATTCATGAGGAACACGCCTACATTAACGAAGAGGCGAAAATAGCAGGTGAATAACGATACTGGTAGATAAAACATAAAGCTTTACTTATATGAACCTCAGTATAGGTCTGAAAAACTTCGGCTTTAGTTCTTGCCGTTTGAAAGACTTTGTATTGTTACAGAGCTTTGCTTATCATATCACATAAAGTTTGTTCTCTTAATCCGTAAAAAAAGCTGCAAGTTATATTGACAAACTTGTTTTACATTTTTAAATTAATTTAAATTAATTTATATTTTTGTATCAGTTTGGAATTTAATACAGTGAAGCTAAATTTTTGTGCGCATGTTTGTGTGTTTGTGTGTGTATATGTTTATGTGTGTGCGCGCGCGCGCGCTCATCGTCGAACTGACAGAAGTTCTATTTTCCATCATCATCTTCTTGTTCACTCTTCGTGAACTTAAGGAAGTGTCGTTTTTCAAAAACTTTCGAGGTATTTTTTAGTCAGATTAATTTCATCACAGTTTGTCTTCCCTTTTTATCTTTCCCAGATACCACATCGATCAGTAGTAGCTGAAGTCCTCCTCCTCAACTACGGCATTAATATTTCCTGAACGACCTTTGACCTTTCGATGAATCTAATTCCTAGGCTTAACTGACCTCGGGTTAAGAGCGATATTTTACTCCTGAAGGTTTACAAGAATGATTGGTTTTCTGTTTACGGCACTATATATTACTGTTAATATACTGTGTACCTGTCAAAAGGGCTTCAATTTTATACGCACCTCTGAACTTAGATTTTATCCTTGGAAGAAAACGTGAATTAAGCTCACATCCCCTGTGTGTTATGCTCTGAGTTCCTTAAATGTCATTAGGGTACTTCTGTATCGTTTGACCTACTAATTTCTTTATATAGACAGACAAAAAATTGAAACAGAAAGGTCTGTTGATTACTTTTCCACGATATTGCTACGAACATTTAAGATGATTATCAATTTTTATTGTGCAGAAAAATCAAAGGCTTTATTTGTTTTATATATACTTTGCTTCATACTTTGAATTTTTATAAATAAAAACTTCCTTCTTCATATTCCAGTATATCTGAATCTTAACTTATTAAATCTTTCTTGCCTTAAAGGGTATCTCATGGCGTCTTGCGTAGTAAAGCGTTTTTGTCGTGTTTCATATTTAATGTTGGGTTCAGTATTTTGATATTACATTTTATTATTCAAATTATTATTATTATTTATTTACGCAATGCGTATCAATCCTATGTATCCAAACCAAATAACACAAATGTCCCCAGTAAGCTTTCAGGAAAATGAATGTCTGTGTAAACAAGGAAAAATTAGTGAAATTAATTGCCTGTTAACAGTCTCAATAATTACTGATTAGTAAGTTTTACGAAGTCAAAATGTATTTAAGGAATCTAATACCTTACTGAATACATACATACATATATATATATATATATATATATATATATATATATACATACACATACAAAAGTATACATATACATATGCACACCATGCACTTTATATATATATATATATATACATACATATATATATATATATAAATACGCGCGTATATATATATGTGTGTGTGTATATATATATATATATATATACGCACGCGCGTGCACACACACACACGTATATATATATATATATATATATATATATATATATATATATATATATATATATATATATATATATATATATAATTATGTATGATAAGTATATATATATATATATATATATATATATATATATATATATATATATATATATATATATACACACACACACACACACACACCCAGACTTGATTTCAGTAGGAAAAAATTGGTCGGAAGCGAAAACAGCTCGACTCGGCCACAGCATTGCCACAGCGTGAAAAATAAATCAACTTCCGGCACCGACTAAGTAAAAATATCACAAGCACTGCCTTTGCTGTACAGCCGTAAACTCCGCACATACCATTTAGTGCCGTTATGCTAACGAATAGACAGACGAATACACAAGCAGAACGAGAAGAAGAATCTCCATATGGCGGGTAATGAGATTTGCACATTTCATGATCGGAATGGAAAGTAAAGCGGGATAGTCCTAAGCTTTAAACCCTGAATATGTAATGAAGTCTGCGGGGAAGGAATAGAACCAGTTGCTGAATCATGCAGTCTGAGTGTCACTGGTCCACGCCGAGTAATTAAAAAAAAAAAAAAACTGGCCTGGTGGAGATCACGATTCTTATATCACTACCATGAAGTTTCTTAAATATAAAAGGATTGTTTCAGAACGCATTTTATAGATTTTAACACGTTATGATAAACGAATATCCTTTATAGGTGTCGATAGTTTTCATATGAAAAAGATTGTAGTAAATAACAAAATTATAATTTTACTATTAGACATCTTCGCAAAATAGCGAAAAAGTACGGTTGTTATTAACTGTCAAATTGCTTTTTACGTATTTATATATATATATATATATATATATATATATATATATATATATATATATATATATATATATATATATATATATATATATATATATATATATACACATACATAAACACACACACATACATACATACATATATACAGATTTCATTGAATTCTATGGCTTTTTGATTGTTGATCAACTTCTTATTGGTTTGACAATATTTTCTGGATCTTCTACGTTCTTCCAAATTCAGTTGGTGGACAAAAATCGACAGATTATACACTCTGAAGAGGTCACGACGAGTGACGGAGCAGCTGTGGTGTTGTGTTTCTAGTAAATGGAACAGAGTTAATCTTCGTTTTTTTTTTGTCCATCAACTGAATTTGGAAGAACGTAGAAGATTGAGAAAATATTATCAAACCAATAAGTTGATCAACAATCAAAAAGCCATAGAACTCAATGAAATATATATATATATATATATATATATATATATATATATATATATATATAAAAGCAATTTGACAGTTAATAACGACCGTATTTTTTACGTGTTTTGCAATGTTAACAGTAAAATTATAATTTTGTCGCTTCAATCTTTTCATATGAAAACTATCGATGTCTACATAAAATTATAATTTTTTTTTTTTTTTGCGTCAATCTTTTATATGTAAACTATATATATATATATATATATATATATATATATATTTTATATATATATATATATATATATATATATATATATATACAGACTGTCATTCGATGGGCCGGAGTTCAATTCCCGCGGCCGGCTGATGAAGAGTTAGAGGAATTTATTTCTGGTGAGAGAAATTCATTTCTTGCTATAATGTGGTTCGGATTCCACAATAAGCTGTAGGTCCCGTTGCTAAGTAACCAATTGGTTCTTAGCCACGTAAAATAAGTCTAATCCTTCGGGCCAGCCCTAGGAGAGCTGTTAATCAGCTCAGTGGTCTGGTAAAACTAAGGTATACTTAACTTAACACATATATATACATATATATGTATATATATACTGTATACAGTATACTCACGCGACAAATTCTAAGACAGTTCTTGATTTTTATATTCCTCCTCTAGCTTGATAACGAATATACATGCAAATTATATATATATATATATATATATATATATATATATATATATATATATATATATATATATATATATAGAGAGAGATATATATATATAGAGAGAGAGAGAGAGAGAGAGAGAGAGAGAGAGAGAGAGAGAGAGAGAGAGCAGTAAGCAAAAGGACCCCTCGTTTTATCTGGAATCCAGTAGCATTAGCATCTTCCTCAGGTAGGAAGCAGCCCAGGTGTTTCAGGGCCCCAATCCCGCAGCTACAAAAAAGGTTGGAAATATTCATGGTGTCGACCGTTCCAATATACATTGTTGGAACGGGGAGCTTCCGGAGGTCATCTTTAGTTCCGGCTTTCATCTGCTTCTGAAACGAAAATGGGGAAAAATAATCGTCTGTGTACGTGAGGGTATTGTATATTGGAGGCAAGGATGAGTTAGAGAGAAAGAGATATATATAGGGAGAGTAAAGTTACGTAACAACAATCGATTCTCTAGCAGCCTTTTGGGGTCCATTTTTCCCTACCTTCTATTGTTTTATGTCTTCAAGGAATATCTATAAATTTTTTGTACAGAAAAACTGTAGGCACTATTGTAAACACCTCAGGCAAGAGATTAAGTTTTTGTCTCTTGTTGTTTGTGTTTATTTGCCTGTTTGGTTTCTTTCCGTCTGTACTGTTGTAAAATGCTCTGTCATTTTTTTTTACTAACTTTTCCCAAAGGTTGGCGTGGTGGCAGGCAAAATGTTGAGTAGATCCTGGGAAATGATGTAACTTTTGTTGTAAGCAGCAGTGCGCAGAACGATATGTATGAATTTTTACGGGAATTTTACGAAAGGTGTACATTGTGATTGCCGATGAATAACAGATTTTAGAAGATATAGTAGTAATAAATCATTCGGAAGAAGAGACTTTTGTGTGGGGGGTGGGGGAGCGGGGGAAGGGGTTGAGATAGTGATTAAACTTTGTAGGTAAATGATTGGTTTTAGAAGGTATAGTGATAAGAGACAATTTTTGTTTAGGGTTTCGGACGGCAGATGGTGAGGGTGGATTCCTGGCGCAGGTGTTAGGAACAGTGCTTATAACATGAGCTAGTTGCTTCTGTTTACTTCTGCACACCCTGCAGTATCTCCCTCGAGAATGGATAGTTTTGCAAAGCTAAGGATATTTTCATTCGTTGACTTCTGTCGCGTCTGCGTATCACCGTTTGCTTGACTTCAAGTGATTCACTTTTGAGTCGTTTAAATTGATATTGAAAACTTTAAATACCTTGTTCCTCATGTAAGTGCGAAAAGACCCAGTTTTAGTTTTCTGTTGTGCCGACTTTGTCTGTCCGTCCGCCCTCAGATCCTAAAAACTACTGAGGCTAGAGGGCTGCAAATTGGTATGTTGATCACCCACCCTCCAGTTATCAAGGTAGTTGTTAAAGTTAGCCATAATCGTACTTCTGGTACCACTATAGGTACCAACAACACAGGCCACCACCGGACCGTGGCTGAGTTTCATGGGCCGCAGCTAAGAGTTTTATGGGCCGTGGCTGAGGCCACCACCGGACCGTGGCTGAATTTCATGGGCCCCGGCTAAGTTTCGTGGACCGTGGCTGAAAGTTTCTTACAGCGTTATACGCTGTAAAGAAAACTCGATTTCACCGAAGAAACTTCGGTGCATTTTTTACTTGTTTATCGTAGGTTACTGTTCGAGATTCAGAAATCCCTTAAGAGGACTCCGCCCGCAAATGAATCTGATGTCTTCTGCGGCCAAGAAAGTGAGAGCGATCAAATCTTCAAAATTAAAGATGGTTTCTCCTCACAGTCATTGATGAAATTTATATCACAAACCTAAAGGTCTTCCTTAAGAAAGTGAACCCCTAATGACACCAGCATTCCTGCAAGACTTAATGACCCTGTCAATAAACTGTACCCGAATTTTGTACTTCCTGCGGGACCATCTCGCCCTTTTCCTTTCGGAAACTGCCTGCCATTTTGTCACATGTTCCGTTCTTGTACCCAAGCCTGTAGCACGTTTTCCATCGCTTCCGTTGTTAACTGCTTCGTCAATATTGGCAAAGCCATTGTTTCAGCACCATTAATCAATATTGCAGATTTGGGTTTAGGAGGAATCCATGAATATCGGATATATACGTTCGAGGCCATCAAGGGTTAAAATCTTACGGTGGAAATACATGGAAACTTCGTGTACTAGTTGCCAGTAATTCCTTTTTATTTGTAAGAATGATGATAATTATGTTCGTGTTTGCCGTTTATATGCATCTCAGAATTACAGCTGAAGCGGTATCATTAATGGAGAATGAAAATAATAAAAAAAGGCTATTTTCACAAAACGTATGGTAAGGTTATTTAGAAATAAAGAGTAATTGACCATTTAAGAATTTTTAGATCTCATATTAAGATGGTAAGGGAAAAATGCACATTTTTCCGGAAAAGGCTCATTTTTCGTGGTTAGGCAAATGGAAAATTTATACTAACAATAAAGACCTCAGAGCAAGGGTGGATGAATATGCCCTCCCAAGGTCGTTTGTGATGGCAACGCCAGTGGTTTAGTAACCTCTTTCTATATACTGTATACAACACATATTTTATATATATATATATATATATATATATATATATATATATATATATATATATACACATACATATACATATACGTGTGTATGTATATATATATATATATATATATATATATATATATATATATATATATATATATATATATATATATATATATATATATTACTATATGTTTGAGAGTGTATGAGAGAGAGAGAGAGAGAGAGAGAGAGAGAGAGCATACTGTCACCAGAATGAATAAATAATAGGAAGGAAAAGTAAAATCTCCGGTGAATAAAGTTGGTCCTAAAGTGCAAATACCAGAAATTAAATCAAGTAATGTTTTCCAAGTATTTCAAAAACATTTCGGCTCAAGTCAACAGCAGGAACCACAGGGGTATTAAGAATTAAGCTTCCTAGGATTTGATTAAATCTTGCAATTATTTCGGTAGGTCTTCGTAAGCACAGGGAAAATAACACGGTGCAAGGATTCGGTTTAAATAACAGAAATACTATTTCGTTATTTATTGGAGTTAAAACAGATTCTAATAAATTTCTAGAGAAAATAATCAGTAAAAAGCAGTATTGCATCCGCATTTTGCTAATAAATCTCTAGAGAAAATAGTAATGAAAAATTAGTATTGCAACTTCATCTTGAAAATTTATTAAATGGATGAATTTACTTTCTACATTTTTTTATTCACTAGTGAAAATGATAATATTTTCCATTATGTTTTTACAGTTCTAAAATTCTCAAATGACGTAAAAAGTTAATAATAAAAAATATCTCTCAGCTGCGATTTGCCTTTTGACATGAAAATACGAATAAAGATCTATAAAAGCACGGAAGATCTTCAGCGGTAGAGAATTGAATTAGCAGGGAGGTCTCACCCTCCAATTTCTCTTCTACTGCTCCTCGTTACTTCTCTCTATTCCTTGTGCTTCTAGAATCTAGATTAAGAACCTCCACTAAGTCACCCGGGTAACGGGTTCTGTTCTGTCCTGTTGTCGCTGTAGCGATCAATATTGCTCTCGTGGAATAATGTATTTGCCGTTCTGTCATTAACTTCCAAATTAAAACTAATTTTAGAACTACGAAATTGTATGGAAATTATTTCCATACTTTCTTTTTCATATATTTATTAAAGGCACGGTTTTATTATCTGGTCTAACCTTATGACTAATTAATACTAAGTGCAAACACATCAGTTCATATTAGTCTTTGACACCTATCTAACGAATATTTAGAATAATTTTTCGTTTCCTATTTGTTTATTTGTAATTTATATATCTTACTATTCTTTTTTTCACCTGTTGGTTCTGTGTTGTAGAGAAGCTAATAATAATAATAATAATAATAATAATAATAATAATAATAATAATAAATAATAATAATAATAATAATTATAATTTAATAATTTAAAAAATAATAAGTATGATGCTTTAATTTCATTTAAAAAATAATTTAATGTCTTTTGAACCTAATCATTTTTTTATTTTGAATCATGAATTAATTATATACTCTACATATTATTAACTTGTATCTCCTTGTATCCTCCTCCCACAGGTACCGACAGCCACGGCATCGCGTCGGAAGGCTACGGCAGCATGACGGGCGGCTACTCGTCGTCGACCTTCCGCCCTCACGAAATCAAACTGGAGGACAATGACGAGAAGCGCCTCTTGGACTCGTTAATGCGGGGCTACGACAGGGATGTCAGACCGGTACGGAACGCGTCCCACCCCATCGTCATCAAGCTGAGCATAACGCTCACGCAGATCTTCGATATGGTGAGTTCCACACCAGTAATCTCTTTGGAAAGACTATATATATATATAGAGAGATAGATAGATAGATAGATATTGCAGATAGATAGATAGATAGATAGATAGATAATTAAATATGTATACACATAATTATGATATATACAGCATAATTATATATAAGAAAATGACAGAAAATGACAGGCAAGTTCAGTACCAAGTGCTTTCACGTTTATTACCGCACCGTCTGGGCACAGATGAGACACAGATGAAAAGAAGGTTACAAAGTAAACAAAAAGAACAACAATACCAGATGGTCAATTGTCAAAGGGTAATAAACAGAAAGGTAATCCAGGATAATCCGGGATCTAGCAGTGGAGTCACAAACTAAAACAATAGACCAAACTACAAGAAAATTGAATACAAGATGGTTAATTGCCAAGGGGTAATAAACAAAAAGGTAACCCAGGGAAATCCGGGATCACGCGGTCGCAAACTAAAATCATATTATACTTAACCACAAGGGAATCTTACCCACTCAAATTGCAGAAACATGTATAAAACTGAATACTAATTTTGCTTATATTTATCAACAATTTTTTTAATTATGAGGGCATCAAGTTTAAACAAACCAAGACTTAGATTTAGAACACTCATTATTTGACTTGATAAAACAAGATTCAATGATATTCCTTTTAACTGTGTCATTGCACGGGATTAAAGATCGTGCTTCACTCCAGTTAAAAGGATGACCTAAATCTCTCATATATACGAATAATGCATTCGATATTTGGCCAGTTCTCACAGAATATTGGTGTTGTTTGATTCGTTGTGAAAGTGATTTTCCAGTTTGTCCATAATATATTTTATCACACTTTTTGCAAGGAATTTCATAGATGCAGCCAGAAACATCTTTAGAATTTTTTATTACTAAACTCTTAACGTTAAAATGACTGAAAACAACATTTATGTTTAAAAGCTTTAAAATTTTAGGAATTTGTAAAAACCTTTCATCATACGGTAATTTGAGAATATTATGCTTGCTGAATTCAAGTTTGTTATTAGTTAAATAAAATGTTTTCCTGGCTCTTTTCCATGCTTCACCTACAAGGTCCTTAGGTATTTGAGTTTCCAAGCAATATCATAAATAGTTTTGATCTCAGCATCAATGAACTTAAATACCCAAGGACCTTTGTAGATGTAGCATGGCAAAGAGCCAGGAAAACATTTTATTTAACTGATAACAAACTTGAATTCAGCAAGCATAATATTCTCAAATTACCGTATGATGAAAGGCTTTTACAGATTCCTAGAATTTTAAAGCTTTTCAACATAAATTATCCTGGATTATCTCTCTGTTTATTACCCTTTGACAACTGACCATCTGGTATTCTTGTTCTTTTTGTTTACTTTGTAACCTTCTTTTCATCTATCTCATTTGTGACCAGACGGTGAGTTAATAAACGTGAAAGCGCTTGGTACTCAACTTCTGCCTGTCATTTTCCTGCGGGATTCACTTATACACTGAAGCCACGTGCATCTGTGATTTTTTAGCTGTGATTTTTATATATATATATATATATATATATATATATATATATATATATATATATATATATATATATATATATATATATATATATATATTGTAACTGTTTACATATATGCATCCACATGTATTGGCACGCACGCTTATTAAACGTATAGACACACAATTCACATTATTTATTTACTGGGAGAACGTTGGGGTTTAATCAAGCAATGACTTATAGTTAAAAAAAAAAAGAAGTGAAAATACCTGTCTTCTGTATTTGCTTCCGTGCTCAGATAAAGACACAAATGTAGCTCTTCACTGCAGTCTTTCTGTTGGGATGAATCGAGTCGAACAGAAGGGAGCTGTCTCTACCAACGAATCCAGGTAAAAATATCACAGGAAAAAAAGTCACAGGAAAAAAGTCACAGAAAAAAAGCCGCAGGAAAAAGTCACAGGAAGAAAAGTCACTAATCTTCCCTAGATAGTGACCCCCAAGGGTTTTAACCGGGTATGTATCCACCTTTGCGGCGTGTTTAGTACAAACCCGTTGGGGATGTCCGTAAAATATAAACAAAAGACTGTAAATATCATAAAGATAGTGGCCGCCAAGAAATATTGTGCATTTTTCTCCTGTGACTTTATTACCGGCCACCATAAATTAATGTGACTTTTTTCCTAGCCAAAATTTTGACTTTTTTCCCCTGTGACTTTATTATCGGCCACCATAAATTAATGTGACTTTTTTCCTGTGACTTTTTTCCTAGGCAAAATTGTGACTTTTTTCCCTGTGACTTTATTACCGGCCACCATGAATTAATGTGACTTTTTTCCTAGCCAAAATTGTGACTTTTTTCCCTGTGACTTTATTACCGGGCACCGTACCAACGGAGTAATCTATTTTGAAGAGAACTTGCTATTCTATTTACTTCCAGGCATTTTAACCAGTTATTCATAGACGTTTTATTTTTGATGAATGCAAGGCTAGGTAATACTTTACGATCAACTTTTTAAAAAGAAATGACCATCGGGTTTTACAGTATTAAAACTAGTGGCCGAATCAAAGTGGCTGTCACTCAGAATGCTCTGGCTTTTCGGATTGAAAGAAAAAGGAATTTCGGAAAGATTAAATAAAAAAAAAAAATAGAAAAAAAGTTCATGGTCTTCCACCAAAGTCAGCTTCTGGAGAGTGTCAATTTATGTTATGTATATATAGTATATATATAAATATGTGTGCATATATACATATGTATATGGTTATATATTTACTCTAAAAATAATATATATATATGTATATATATATATATATATATATATATGTGTGTGTGTGTGTGTAACCCAAAATTACAGGCTTACCCGAAAATGTTGGTAGATATGGGCGAGCGGTAATCCTCTCCTCTCTCTCTCTCTCTCTCTCTCTCTCTCTCTCTCTCTCTCTCTCTCTCTCTCTCTCTCTCATACTAACCCTACATTGATATGTATAAATCAAACCTGGTTTACAGAAATAGTTTATTCTGCAAACTTAACATGAAACAGGTTAAAAGTGGTAAATAAACATAACAATAAAATGGAAAGAAAAAGGTAAATGAATATCTTCCCAAACATGTTATCAGTCACAAGAACTATACGCGGGATTCTTCCCATCTCAACCCCCAATCACTATTCGGTCCCCATTCTAATTATATGTCTCTTTGTCACCAGTTCACTTAAGTGGCCATGTCCATTTGCAGGTGTGTCTACACCTGTCTACCCATGCAGGTGCATGTGCACAACTTTGCATGGCTATCTGTAGAGAGAAATCATCTCTCATTAGTATTAACACCAACTCAGTTCACATTAACCCCATTACTCGACATAAAAATAAATGTCAAAAGAAATGATGACAAAATGTGAACTTACTGTTTATCTTTAACACTCACCCTTCCAGCAAGGAACCTGTCCCAGAGTCCTCACCCTTCGGCTCCACCAAAACGAGAGTATGGCTTTTCACATAAGCTCTCAACAATTACACTAAAAGCCACTTTTCATCGCCAACAAACTTACGAACACCTCCACGACACCCATATTCAGGGTTCTAACCGGGCAGAGCTTCTAGAACATTCGAGACAAAACACTGACGAGGCATTCCAGCCACATGTCACTGATACAGCTGTATCTAAAGGTGACTTTCGTTCGGGCACTCCATGCTGAGCTCAGCAGACCATCAACCATTCACCTATGCGCTGGAATGTGCTGAATGCCGCAAAACATTTCCTGTCACGTACTAACTGTAACTAACAGAAACATATATATATATATATATATATATATATATATATATATATATATATATATATATATATATATATATATATATATATATATATATGGGTGTGTGTGTGTGTGTTACAGTACAGCAGATATTCGTCAGGTTAGGGAGGATGGGTGACACAATTATTATTATACACATATATAAATTATATAATACATATATACATGTATATATATATATATAATATATATATATATATATGTATATGCACTGTATATATATACACATAAGCTAACAGAGAAATAGTGTGAGAATTCATAATCGTCCGATTTGACAGACAGAAGCTATGGGGAAAAATGACGTGACTCAAATAAACGGTCGGAGGGGAAATTTCTAATTTCATACCGGAGGAGGAAACTATCGTACTCTCCTCCAGTTCACATTTTAAACGTCACTCATTAAACCAAAAGGACAACACGAAAACAAACGACGAAATTTAAGGGGATGAAAATGGCGAACATGTGCCGGTCTCCATGTCAAAAATTGCAACATTCTCTTTTATTTTATTTTTTTTTTTTTTATGCAGTGTCTGGCTTGATGCCAGCTTGACGCGCGACCTTCTTGGCTGGATTTGCTCGCGGGATATGTTAAGAATTAGCTATAAAAGGCCCATTAGCATTCAAGAATAACTCATGCCCGGATCGTAAACTGTTCCTGTACTCTGAAGCACCAGATTTCTTTTCATTGCTATTTTTTTTTTTTTTTGGTATTTTTGCTTTTTATTATTATTATTATTATTATTATTATTATTATTATTATTATTATTATTATTATTATTATTATTATAAATGCTTGGTACTTACAATATCTAATGTATATTCATGGAAGGTATATATATATATATATATATATATATATATATATATATATATATATATATATATATATATATACAGTATATATATATATATATATATATATATATATATATATATATATATATATATATATATATATATATATTAATGTGTATAACTGAATCACGAAAATATGGAACGTGATGAATATATAAATAGTGATATTATTATTATTAATGCCAGTTTCTTGGTTTCTTGCATCATTTCATCCGTATTCATTATATACATGAATATTTTAGTAAATAAAATATACTCATATAAATATTTTATAATTATTATTAAGAAATCATTATTTTTATTCTTGACGCAATGAGAGATACTTGGTTGAGAAAGTACATACCCTAACCCATTAATTTCATTGCATCATTAAGAAGCAGTACAGAATTGCACTTTTTCTTTATTTTTGTGTAGACGAGTATAATATAATGCCAGCACTTTTTACCTATTTACCAAAAAGAGCACGGCAGTTCAATGTATCTGTCATTTCTATATCACAGGCCAAATGGATGATTAATATATTTTCTACATAGTTAATTTCGTATACATATGGAATGTGCATTTTCAATTATCTTTGTTTTGTTTGGTGGATGTGACCAGTAGATTACGTATACATACATACATACATATATATAGTATATATGTATTTATATATATATATATATATATATATATATATATATATATATATATATATATATATATATATATATATATATATATATAATATATATATATATATATATGACATTAACACAGGTGAAAAAATAAGAGACTTGGTGTAGGTCGGTTTCGACTTTTTTTTCCAAGTCTTCGTCAGTGTCTTGGAAATAAAGTCGAAACCGGTCAGGACCTACACCGCGTCTCTTATTTTTTCATCTGTAGTAAATAAATTATGTGATGAACGAATCACGTGTTAAAGTGATTATAATCACATATAAACACACACTCATTATATATATATGTATATGTTTGTATATATATATATATATATATATATATATATATATATATATATATATATTCAAAATATGACTAATCATTTCTTTTATTTATCCTTTCAGGATGAGAAAAATCAAGTTCTTACAACGAATGTCTGGCTGGACCAGGTAAGCCAAAAGATAATAACCCATGTAATTTGTATTATATATAAGTTTTCTAAAGATATAAAGTTATATGTATCTTCTATGTTCCATGTAAATATTTTCTATAGGATATACAGTATATGTGTACATATATATATACAGTATATATATATATATATATATATATATATATATATATATATATATATATATATATATAGATATTTATATATATATATATATATATATGTATGTACTGTATGTTTGTATTATGTACGTATGTATGTATATACCCACACATATATGTAATATTATATATATACATACATACATGTACATGGAGCAGAATTTTATTTTATACGTTCACTCACTCTTTAAATTTTTCTTTCACGAGATTTTATTCTAAATATGAAGAAATGCAACATGGACGTTTCTTTCACGTTTACCAAAAGGCAGTGGACTTTCTTGCCGTTTGTCTTCCGAAACTTCGTGGGATTTCTTTCATATTTTCTCCAAAAATGTTGTGGATTTTTTCTTATGTTTACAAAATGGACGTGGATTTTTATTTTGTATGTTCTGAAAGAAGCCGTGGGTATTTGCATCCTCTGAAAGAGATATTTCGCTTTTATTCTTATATTCTGGACAAATAGCGTTATTGCATCTATCTGTCTAATATATATATATATATATATATATATATATATATATATATATATATATATATATATATATATATATATATATATATATATATATATTTTAACCAAAAAAACTGCCTTTGATTTCCTCTCGTGTACTCGGAACAAATATTTATGTTTTATTCAAGTTTTTATGAAAAATGTCATTGAATTTTGTTATATATTCACGTAATCGGAATGAATTTCCTTTCATATATTCACAGGAACGTAGTAGGATTCTGTTTAAGAAAATTGCAAAGCCATCTACGAAATTTTTTCAAATATTCACAGAAACGTGAGAATTTAGTTTCATAAATTCGAGAAAACATCGTGATATATACAGTACGTTCATATATTCACACAAAAATGGTTGAAAATGTAGCGGATGAAAATGAAAATAAAATGAGGTAAAACTGTACTCGATTGTTTGTTATATAAAAGAGTAGATCATGTGATATTTAATAATGTTAAAAATCTTAGGATTACAGGATATATTGTTTATCAAAATATAACTGTATGACAAGTTAGAAATCATCTAACTTGTCATACTTTTATATTTTGATAATCGAGAAATTTATCCTGCGATAAGAGAAACTAAAATTGCGAGTGCTTTACTGTTTAATTTATTTCTTTCCTTTGCTACTAAACTCCGGAGATAAAGATTAAAATAGTGCAAAGATATTCATTCAGCTATCAGCTTCAAATTCTGATTCACGCGGCGTAGCGAAAACATTATGTGTTCTGAATCATTTCCTCTACTGAAAAATATTATCTTTTTTCTCGACGTTCAACAATTAACGCTTTACAGAAATAGGAGAGTCTCTCTCTCTCTCTCTCTCTCTCTCTCTCTCTCTCTCTCTCTCTCTCTCTCTCTCTCTCTCTCGTGAGTATATATGTATATATATGTGTGTGTGTGTATGTTTAAGTTTGACTATGTTTAACATATGTATATACAAAATATATATAGACACACACATATATATATATATACATATATATATATATATATATATATATATATATATATATATATATATATAATTTGCTCTTTATAAGATGCTATATTAAGCCCTTTGTTGGCCGATTGGTTGAGCTTCAGACCGTCATTCGATGGGCCGGGTTCGATTCCGCCACCGGCTGATGAAGAGTTAGAGGAATTTATTTCTGGTGATATTCATTTCTCTCGCTATAATGTGGTTCGGATTCCATTGTGCTTGGTTTTAGCCACGTAAAATAAGAATCCTTCAGCCAGAGAGCTGTTAACAGCTCAGTGGTCTGGTAAAACTAAGCTATACTTACTTTTTGCTAGAAACCTGTTTAGTACGCAACAGCGAAAAAAAAGTATGCTCTCTCTCTCTCTCTCTCTCTCTCTCTCTCTCTCTCTCTCTCTCTCTCTCTCTCTCTCTCTCTCTCCTCATATGACGTTACGCAATTCAACCGAGATGAACCAACTACCCTGAATTAATGAGATAAAGCGTTTCACCGGAAATTCCGACAGATTTGTCAGGGATTATAAAACTAAGCGAAGGGCATTCAGCATTAGCAGCAGATTTTACACAATTTAATGTGCTGGTCAGCGATACGTTACTGAATGAAACCGGTTACCGGATAATTCCTTGTTAACACCATCAGCAAAATTTAAGCAGGTTTCTAGAACTTGCGTGTTTACGAATACGATCACACATCACATTACATATATATGTAGCGTATATATATATTTATATGTATATACATATATATATGTATATATATATTATATAATATACATACACACACACACACACACACACACACACATATATATATATATATATATATATATATATATATATATTTATATATATATATATATATATATATATATATATATATATATATATATATATATATAGTTCATCACCATCATTATCAAAGTTGCTTCCAAAGCAACTTAAGTACATACATTCATCCGTCCATCCATCCATACATACACACATAAACGCACACATCCACACAGACACACATATATATATGTGTGTGTGTCTGTGTGAGTGTATGTATGTTGTATGGATGGATGGATGTATGGATGCAAGTGTGTACTTACGTTGCTTTGGAAACAATGATAATGACAGTGATGAACTATAAACTTAGCAAACGTGAACCTGTATCTGCACCACTGTGCCTGATCGCCTACTTGGCTAATTGTACTCACCCCAATTGTCAGTCTTCCTTGTGACAATGATACAAGCTCATGCCCAATTACACTCAGGATTTGAGCCACTTCTGTTGACTAATCACAGGGTTCCTAATTCACTGATTGTATCAACAGCCAAAAATGTTCTTTTTCTCATAAAATGAGCCCAAGTTTCTCACCCATCCCCATCCCCTTACACCATTCTCTAGGATTGATTATTGCCGTTGGAGAAACAAGGTTGATAACCACAGTCACTCAACTATCAGGTATAGAATTACATGCTTAGGTCAGCAGGTAAACAGGTAGATGTATGCATTGACTGAGTGTGTTCATTATTGATAGCAGCGTAAACTTCAGTAGAGACTGACTGCCTTGATATACTGCATAACTAAGAGACGGGAAAACAAAACAGATCCGTAATTTGGCAATAAAGTAAGATTAGAGCCCCTCTAAGAAGAAAGAAGAAAATGGAATTCGAAAGGATCGGAATTCGTAAAGAGAAAGCAATAAAACTTTCTAAACATCAAAAGTATATTAGCCACGTGGAAATTTTTTCACTGAAAATTTTAGTGGATTGTGTATTTATATTTTGCCATTTGCAATGCAGTGATGTATAAAATGTTTTTCTTTTGTAGTTTCTAAACTGTCCTCCCCGGTGTATTCAGAGATTTCCTGTCATTTGGATACCGATGGTGCATATCTTTGGAAAGAATCATAACAGAGATTGCGCATTTCATTTCCCCATTGATTATACTACGAAAATAGTAAGACAACTGATTTTTTTTTTATTTTACCTTTGAAGAGCACAGATGAATCGAATCTTTGATTAGCCGATAGCTTTGTTCCTTAGTTACTTATTCACACTATGATTGATAATTGTCCACTATTGTCGTCAGATTGAGGTTATTTCTTCAAAATTGTCAAAGTTATTCAAGTTAAAAGTTCGAAAGAAGGAATGCATGAGTTTCATTATGAACGACTATCATTATAAAATCAATGCAAGGTCTTATATATAGTTAGGGGAAATAATTAGAAAAATAATGCCAGGTCGTATAGATATTTAGGGGAAATGGATTTTGTTTAAAACTTGCAAGGTCTCGAGGTGTTTTATGTTACAATTCGCCACAGAGCCCAAATAGATATGCTGAGCTGAATCGGGAAAAGCAACTGCCGTATTTTGCCTTGCCGGACCGAACCAGTGCTGGGAACTGTCATCCTCTAAAAGCAAGGGCCTATTACAAGGCCGAACATCTTGCTGCCTTTCAGCCAAAGAGAGCGAAGCCTTTTTGTGCCTAGTATATGCATGTTCAGGCCAGAACCAGACGTTTTAGAAATAAAGATAAACAAGTAAAACATGCGCGGAAGTTTCTTCTGCGCAATCGAGTTTCCTGTACAGCGTATAATGCTGTATGTAACTCTCGATGTACTGCAGAATGAAACACTCAGCTTCGACCGGGAGCGCTCTGTTGCTCCCCAGATGCGGTCAAGGGAAGGTGAGTCGGCGACGCCTCCGGAATTGGGCTCGGCGGTGCCAGACTCACGATCATGGCTAACTTTAACCTTAAATAAAATAAAAACTACTGAGGCTAGAGGGCTACAATTTGGTATGTTTGATGATTGGAGGGTGGATGATCAACATACCAGTTTGCAGCCCTCTAGCCTCAGTAGTTTTTAAGATCTGAGGGCGGACAGAAAAGTGCAGACGGACAGACAAAGCCATCTCAATAGTTTTCTTTTACAGAAAACTAAAAAAAGGCTATTTCAGCTTTAATATCTGTCCAGGTCATTGACACGATAAATCTCTGAGTCGTCGTAACTTATATAGTACGTTTTCCTGCTTCATTCAGCGTTTCTTCTTCCACCTTTCATGTCTCTCACTTTATTCTCTCCTCTTTATTGGATTACACCTTTACATGGCCTGCTTTCTCTTGGGGTTTTCCCATCGTCGATTTTTGCTTGTATCCTTGATGTTCTTATTCAGAAAAGGCTTTTTTCCTCTTATAAGTTTTATTCCTCCGCTACGTGACCTATTTATAATTCGTCCAGCTAATTTTCTCAGAGATTTTTCTGCTTATTTTCCTTGATTCATTATTCCAGTATCGTTCATTCGAAACGATATTTTATGTCACACTCTACTTTTTTTCACTATTTATTATTCGTCCATTACATTATGCTTCTTTTCATACATTTTTTTTAATCTGATTTACTACCCCCTTTTTCTTCTCCTCTCATTTGATTATTGTTTTTTCTTTTATCTTTGTTTTAGATTTATCGTTCATATGATTGTCGTTCTTAATACGAGATTAATTATCAAATTACTATAAATGTTACCTAAATTTAACATAATTTATCGATGGTTATATCACACTCTTCTTCCTTGAATTCTTTATGTCTTTAGCCTTTTTCATCTGCACCCAAAAAATTGACCCCGCCGGAGAAAATATTTTGACATTTGGTAAATTACCACAACTTCGTCACTGAATTCGACTCGGTTCCGCAAAAACTGACACGCCAAGGGTCTTTAATTTTGTCGTGAAAAAAAAAAAAGTAATCGCACTCAGCGTTTCTGTGAAACTTGAGTCACTAAGTGCTGTAAAGAGACGAGTTGCTTCTGCAGCTTCAAATTATATCCTTACGCCAGTTCAAACGTTTCATCCAGGAATCTGAGAAGCTTTGCTCCCAGGAACTTCAAGTATTGTTGGAGGTCTGCCCACGTTTGCAGTATGTTACCCATCAATTATCACACGAGCAACAACCGCCCCCAGCATCGTCCAAATGCCAGAGCCACACGCGGTGCCAGTTCTGTGAAACTAGAACCCTGTTGTCGTCAGTCATTAAATTTAACATCCAGGTCCAAGCAATGCTAGTTCCAGATCATGGCAACTGACCTTTCTACAGTCGAAATTTTATGTGATCTTACGTCTCAAAATCGTTAGTGGTAAAAATTTGTAAATAGTGTACACTTTGGACAAAATGCAAGCTGTTCAACAGCAGATGCTGTTTGAAGGTCAGCACCAAACTGTTCCAAGGAGATATGGTTCAGTAGTGCTTCCGTTACCATTGCACAGAAATTACGCTTTATTTCCTTTTTCAGTAAATTTACCTTTGATTTTAGGATGATTTTTTAATGAATATGATACTATCTTATCCAGTTTGGATATGAAATGAATATCGACGAATTAAGATAGACTCTATTCAGTATGCTTTTTCAGGTCTTACATTATACAGCTCTTCAACAAGGCAGCAATGAATGTAGACATCTTCAAGGATATGTATTGTATATTGAAATAACTAAACCGGAACTCGCCTAATGATACACATTTCATTCCATAAATAAAAGCCATTCCGAATGAATGCCACTGGATATCCCTCCGTTTAGCTAGACTCATTATCATATGCATTCAGTATGTTTTCCTAAAGTGAGACCTGGCACCTTTGAGAACTCCTACCCCCCTTCCCCCAGCCTCACATCTCCCTTCCTCCCCCATCCCCGTTACCGGATATCCTTCCCAGCCTCCAGTTCCCATGGATTAGATTGATCTAGTTTGCAGCGCGGGAGCGTTTCGCCTGGAACGCAGAATGCATTGACGCCTATCAAATTTTTATACTTCACCCACGAAAGGAACCCCTCCTTGCTCGCTGGGTGCTGGGAAACCAGTCTATCTGGAATCGGGAACATTCGGGTTCATCAGTACCTATGATGTTCCTGCACAATGCCATAACGAGTACAACTTCCTCACTCCCTGGGTACTTGGATACAAGTCAGCCCCTCTAGGGCGGGTCGTAAGGTAGGATGAATTGACTTGTATTAAATTTTTACGTATCGCCAGTGCAGGTAAAACCGTTTTCACACTCTGGGGATGCCTGGAAATCTCATCACCTTTGAAAGCATCCAACAGTAACGAGCTCTGTTCGCTTGGGTTCAGTTTTCCGGAAGGTTCCTTCCCGTCCTCCGAAGCAAACGTAGTTTTCTTTTAACCCCCTCCCCCCCTTTCTTTTTCCTTGCTGCGGAAGGGAGAGAAAAAGAGGAGGTAATCATCTGATGCAAAACTCGCTTAATCTTCTCCACATTCCCTTAATTCATCCTCCAGTGCCAACAAGGAAATGAGCTATGCCTAACCGAATCCTTTATTCGTCTTCTTCTTCCTCCTCCTCTTCTTCTTCCCCGTTTTTATCATTTCCACGAAGGCAAATGAGGAAAAGGAGGAGCTGGCAGTAATTGCCGAGATGGCTTTACGTCGTTGTTGTTCCCTCATGAATGATGAAGTCGGAAGGAAAGTCAGAAAATAATTACCTGATTACTTTTCCAGACTCATCCAGCTGTGTGAAAAATCGAGACGATTATTATTCTTATTTTGCTACCCAGCAGGATAATAATGGACTGTTTCTTTCTCTTCCAGAAACATGATAAGATACACGTCTCTATATTATCTTCATGCGTCAGAGAAAATAACTGCAGATGTTTTTTCATGCCAATCTAATGTTTGGCCATGTAAAATGACCAGAGAGAACATGCGTACATTACGTGCATAAACAAATGTAAACACATTTTGTAATTGTGCACACATAAATATCCATAAAGACATATACAGTATATGTACGTATATACACGAATATATATATGTGTATATATATGTATATTTATACATACATATGCATATAAATATATATATATATATATATATATATATATATATATATATATGTGTGTGTGTGTGTGTGTGTGTGTGTGTGTGTGTGTGTGTGTGTGTGGTTTAGAGCCTCATGCCCTGTATAGGTATTGCAAGAAATAAAGATATAATAAAATTCTTGTTGTTGCAAATGCAAGTGGATGTGATGCTAAAGAAAAGGAAAGTTAAGTTCGGGAGAGATATTGCAAGAATGATAGAAGCGTGTGAGTCAAAAAGATTATTTTTGTGAAGGTTCACAATACACCTGCAATAAATTACACACACAAGTTTAGTGGATTGAATAGTGAAGAGCTTTTTTTTTGGTATTGCAAAATCAGGGACAGATTGTCATACTTAAAACAGCTCTCTTGGTGGAGATGGGTTGATTTCTTCTGTAAGAAAAGAAACTGATTTCGTCAGGAATCGGCAAAACAGTCTCATTCAGTTCTTATCTCTCTTGATGGCTAAATGCATAGTCATGGCTCCCCATTACCCAACCCTACTAGGCAGGGATTCTAATCCCGATCGTTGCCTTAGAGTGTAGGTCATATTCATGGTATGTGGATTTCGATATTAATGGGTTATTTGTGTCCATATGCTATATGCACATATTTATATATATATATATATATATATATATATATATATATATATATATATATATATATATATATATATATATATATATATATATATATATATATATATATATGTATATAATATTTATATGTATCCACATATACAGTATGTGTTTATTAATATATATCTATATATATATGATATATATATATATATATATATATATATATATATATATATATATATATATATATATATATTTATATATATATATATTAATATATATCTATCTATCTATGATATATATATATATATATATATATATATATATATATATATATATATATATATATATATATATATATATCGACAGAGACAGAGAGAGAGAGTAATTAATTGGTCATAATAAATTCCTTGAAATTTTTATATCGACAAAGAAATTTATTAGAACTTAACTATTACTTTGTACCCTGTCCCTGATCGCGAAGGTACATGTCGAAGGTCTGATGCCCAGGAATGACGTCGTTGGAGTAAGGTTGAGAAACACTTGTTAGTCTGTAATTCCTTTTCCATTCTGTTATACTTTACTGGAATATCAGTGTTTCAATAATGCAGCAGCTGACGTTTGCAGGTATTGCAGTCTTTCTTAGTGATACGCAGAGGGACTGCAGAGACTGGTAAGGAGTTAGAGGATCTTTTTTGTAAGACTTTTGGAAGTAAATTTAAACAAACATGAACTCGAGGTCAAATGGAAACGCAGATGGGGTAGTGAATTTATAAATGAATGAGGGACGAATGAAAACTGCTGTTGATTCATTTTTAATAGTAAACGTATTTAAGATTCCGATGTTCTGTTAAGGAGAAAATGGAGAAGAATGAACATTAGAGAAGTTGGAACGGAATGGCCTTAATATCCAGATAACGAGTGAGGTGAATAGAGCAGTGCGTATGACAATAGAGAAAAGGTTTAAACACGATGCTGTGTAAGTATATAATGTAGGTATATAAGACGTCTTATGGTTTTAAAGCCTTATGCAAAGGGTTCACTGCCTTCATTCAGGTGTTAGTTAAAAATAACAGAAACTATTGTCTTGTCTTGGTCAGCCCCACTGAATGACTTGACTCCTTTTCTTGAAAGATGATCCGTTGTGCCTCTGCTGAAATAAGCAGTGAATCATACACTAGGTGATTAGTCGACTGTGATGGGTCTCAGAAACCTCATACTATAAATAATTGCAGACCACTAGAAAGTTGGTGCATTCTAGAGCCATTCCCCCTATATATATAGATATATAGATAGGCAGATAGATAGATAGATATTAGCCCCCAAGTATGGAAATTCCACGACAGTTACAAAATAAATAAACCAGACAGTATGGTGGCAAAATGTTCATCCAGAAAGGTATTCATTTTATGACAGTAATGCAACTCCGGAACACTTTATATACACCGCATATTCTGGCATTTATTGGGGGAATACGCCAAGCATTATAGTCCAGTAATTGAACGCACACGGCAATAATTGGTTACGATTCCAGCCGAATATTTAATCAACACAATCTGGGTAGCCATGAATTAGCATGTGAGTGTTGTTTACCTCAGTGGATCTAATTAGGTGGCTGGAATAGTGCAGGTACAGAGGGCTGCCTCGGGGTAACCTCCCCCTCTGTGAGATTATGAGTAGGTTTGTGTATGTGTAATCATTGATGATTATTTGTAGAGTAAATATATATATATATATATATATATATATATATATATATATATATATATATATATATATATTATATTTTATGTATATTGTATATATGTATGTATATATGTATATTCATTTATTTATTTATGTTTTTATACACATATATTATGTGTATATATATATATACATATATATATACATATATGTATGTATATTAGAGAGAGAGAGAGAGAGATGTTCGAATACCAGGAAAAGTCAGACGCAGTTGGCAAATAAACCTATGAACAAAAATGGAAAGGGTGGGGGGGCGGGGCGCAGTCGTGGGCATAGCAACCATACTCTATAAGTACTTGTTGAAAAACCGAAAGAGTAACATGTTCTGACGCCAGTTCTCTTAAGGTGAGTTGGGTAGTGTGAAATGCAGTGATTTTGGATTAAGATATCATATTGAAGATAAATATCAGCTTGAGATGGATGTTGGATACGAAACCATGTATCAAAAGAAGATTATGGTTATATTTATTAATAAGATGAAGCATTAGGACCACCCCCTATCACCAAAATTTTAGTTCTAGGGCTAAAATCTCTTATTTCCTTTGTATATGATATTCGCTTTATCCTATAACTTAGATATCATTCGTCTCTGCAAAACTGGATTGAAGAATTCTTGAAAACTCTTTTTTCTCACATTTACGTCATCTTATCTTCACTAACCTTCTGAACGACTAGGAACTTTAAGAACTGGAAGTCTCTACCCACATGATAGCGGCGTATCTCCTGAAACGGATCGATAGCAATCATAACAGAAGACTGTCATCCGTCTATTTTTGGTTCGCTTGGCCTTTTTGGATGGGCCCTGGACGAGAGGCTGCGATCGCTCGCAATCTCCCTTTCGCCTATTGAGGTTGAGGGATGGTCTGGCCTACATACCCGCCGAACCGTATCTCCGAAAAGTTGAATCAATACCCGGTCGATTTAGAGGAGGGTCGGAGATTGATTTTCTTAAAGGAAAAATAAATAAAAAGTTTCTTTGTCGCGTGATGCGTAAAAATACTGTATAATCCATACTTTCAAAATACAACTTTTAAAATTAAAATAGTTTCACTGTTCCTGTTTTTTATATGTAAATTAGTTGTTGCTATTATTATTATTATTATTATTTATTATTATCATTATTATTATTATTATTATTAATATTATTATTATTATTATTATTTGAATCCTTTCTGTAACGGGTTAACACACACATAGACGGCCAGACTTGTAAAATATAATGACTTTCAAAAACCAAATGTCAGCTGCAGCTTAGGCAAATTTAAAACCACCCTCACGAAGACTCAGCGTTGGTCCTTATATGTAAACAGAATCGTCATATCACTGGAATCACATTCATCAAAGTTCTCTCTGATGTTGCAGCCCTTTGCTTTCAACACTTCCATCAATCTATCATCCCAGTTCTTGTGCTTGATCTTCATCATCTTTTGCTTTCAGAATATCTGATTACCAGACTCATTTTCCCGACCGCGTCAGATGTAAGGAATCGCAACATTCCTTGCATCCATCCTGCGATCAAAGCAGGTTATGAATGTCAGTCTACGTCATTAATTTATCTTTTTAAATTTATATCTTGATCATTCTTCATTTACAGTCTCAAATCATATAATTCCGGCATTTCATATTAGACGTGCCGCCCACTCGATCCGTATGAATCAGCCACGTCTACACAGCGTGATTCATATTAATTACATTCATTTTTAATCCCGGGCTCTGGCACTCCCTTCACGAATAATGAATTTAAATTTTAAATTACTTCAGTATTTTTTTTATCTCTCTCAGGCAGAATCTTCACCCACACTTCACCGCCATAAAGAAAACTTGAGTATGTCCACGTTCCAAGTTTTTGCTTCCCGTCTCTTGGGGCTTTTCTTCCGCCCCATAACTTCTGCAAAACTCCTACTGCCTTTGTTGCTTCTCCTGTACCGTGACCCTTCTCTGCGCTCATAATGTATTCACAAGGGACATTGACTCCCAAATACCTCTGGGCAAGTGAGGAACTGCCAGTCTTCCATCTCTCTTAATATAGTTCGTTATAATATTATCGTCATTTTGGGTTCTCTCTCTCTCTCTCTCTCTCTCTCTCTCTCTCTCTCTCTCTCTCTCTCTCTCTCTCTCTCTCTCTCTCTCTCATGAAAGTGAAGTGAGGATTGTCACTGCGAATGATAAAAGCCAAGAAAGCAGAAGTTGCTGAGAGGTGCATTGTTTGCCTGATCGTTGAAGAATAGAGATTAGACGATTTGGTGAATAGATTAGCAGACATGAATAATGTGGATCAGATTGGCCTGCAGTTGTTTAATCGAGTGAATGAAATGTAGGGGGATAGGTTTTTTAAATTCTTATTCTTTAATGGCCTATCATTAAGAAACCTTCAATAAAGATGAATTTGAAATAACAGATTCAACTGATTCTACAATGCAAGCACCACAGATTGATTTGAGTCATCTTTCCAAACAATGATGAGATACTGATGAAACCAGTCAGTTTAATCCACTTCAGGGCAAAGTAGCATCCAGAATTAATGCAAATGAAAAATGTTTAATTAGCATTGCACATATAGTTACGGTCTGAATTCAGGATACCTTATGTACACATTTCATAAACTCACTTCAATTAATCAACCCGGTTATGAATGTATAAAATCTAGGAAACATAATATTCCCATATGAGTAATGCTGCCTGACAAATTACAGTGATAGTGCAGGAATCTTCCCATTGCAAAGGAGAACAGTTCAACTGCTTTATAAAGGAATTCATGCGAGATTGTTTTTAGTATTTCTGTACTTAATATACATTTTTAAGTCAGCAGTTAGAGGACAAAGGCGGTTCTTTTCTTTATTTTTCTGTGGAACCATATTTTGGCGTATGAATATGTGGAATATATATATATATATATATATATATATATATATATATATATATATATATATATATATATATATATATATATTTATGTCACTTATACACGTGTTACTTTTCTATATTCATAAGCCAAAAATATCGTTCAGTATACATACAACACAAACACATATCTATATATCTATCTATATCCATAGTATTTACGGTATATATAAATATATATATATATATATATATATATATATATATATTATATTATTTTATAATAATAACACATGACAAAAAATGATTATATCTATCTATCTGAAAATTAAATGACAAAAATGATTGCTAGAGGATGGAATTTCAGCTCTCCAGTAGGATTTACTGACCCCACTACAGAGAGTATCTTTCTCTGTTCCAAAGTTAGCGCCTAATATTTACTGCTTGCCTCATGTATAGTTACAAAGGAAGCTCTATTGCTCGTCAGTATTGGTGATATTACTATCACTTTGTGGTGTGATATATATGCATGCTATATATGACAATTAAATGTAAGTTTTGTGATTGCAGTTGCAACTTGGAAGACGCGAGGTCAAATCTTGTTTACAAGGTGAAGTTCATTTTTCTTATTTAATTTTCAATTATAGTAGTCATTTGTGTCACGTGAAAAGTGATTGTAATATAAATATATTTTATAAATATATATGTGTGTGTATAGATTGATATATATATATATATATATATATATATATATATATATATATATATATATATATATATATATATATATATATATATATATATATATATATATATATATTATATACAGTATATAAATATAAATTTTCACATCAGTCAGTTTCCCTAACAGAGGTGTCTTCAGAGCAAAGTTACAAGCTTTTTCTTGGACAACCAGTCCACATTATCAAGTTTGTCCAAGAGGCTATGGCCACAGCCTCTTTCAAACCTTAAATGCTGATTTGTAGATGAACCAGTATATATAAATTTTTGTGCAGAAAACTTACAAACAAATGCATAAACCTCAGAAAACCTATTCTTTTTTTTTACACAGAAGGCTTATCAGAAGTGCATCGAAACCCCCTACAGATATTTTGCCATTCAACTCAATCTTGCACTCAGTCTCACATCTCTGAAGTAGTTGACCTTACTTTCCAGAATTTCTTACACGAAGTCTGTCTGTCATTTCTAGGATCTTCCTCATCTTCCTTTTGACGTTTTTTCCACATGACTGAACCATCTCAAAACACTGATTCATCCTTTCACCTCCGGTAACTTTTATACCACTTTTGCGTCTTTGCACATTTCTCGCGCTTCCCACTCTTTCTACAACGCATAAGATGTTTAAGAAATTAATCTCACTAATTTCAGCCCCTTTGCCTTTCATTTCCGTATGACATCCACGCTTCACTTCCATAAAGGAGAGTTGATTCAACAGACCCGTAATAATTACCAACATTAGCCTCCATAGCCAGTCTGAGTCATTTCCCAATTCTTTAGCGCCAAACTCGCTAAATATTTTCCCCCACCTGTTCTGTGACTCGCCTCGTCTTTCATCTCACAGTTATTTATTATTTATTATATATTTACACCAGGATGACAACACGAATCCACCTCTTCCATTCCTCGACCTTTCAAACATTCATTACTCCATCAGCTTGGTTTCAGTTACTGTGACAACCTTACTCTTTCTCAGATATACTTTCAATTTTCTCCTGTTGAAGATACTTTCCGAAATCTTTACTAGATTCTTTAGTTTCTTATCATTATCCCCAAGCGGTGCTGTATTGACTGCAAACATGGACTGTTCCACGCTCCTTTCATGACTCGTACACCCATATGTATCGTTCTTTCTCTGACTTATTGCATCACTCCAGCCATAAATACATTGAACAGCCACGGAGATGTAAAACATCCGTGTCTCACTTTTACACTAAACGTGGTGTTCATCCTGGTTACGGCGTTTGAAATATGAATATAGCAGTAAATATTATATATATATATATATATATATATATATATATATATATATATATATATATATATATATATATATATATATATATCTTATTATTGGATAACGAATATAAATATGAAGAGAGTTTATGGACTCGAAGAAATTGACATATATATATATATATATATATATATATATTGGATATATATATATATATAAATATATATATAGAGTTTATAAATATATATATAATATATATATATATATATATATATATATATATATATATATGTGTGTGTGTGTGTGTGTGTGTGTGTGGTATTGCATTTTCTTTCTCTCTATCTCTACCATATATATATATATATATATATATATATATATATATATATATATATATATATATATATATGTGTGTGTGTGTGTGTGTGTGTGTGTGTATTTGGTAGAGATAGAGAGAAAGAAAATGCAAGCACCAACCACATCAGTCCAAACAAATGAAAACCTCATCAAAAGCTTCATGAACTGGGAAGCAATTTTCCCACTTACAGGCTGAAGAAATAAAGAAAGCCGCCCCCCACCCCTCCCATCCATCCCACGCCATCCCCACCACCCCCAACCCTGGGGATCTTGTAGCATAGTTATTGGAACGGCTCGCAATTAACTGCACATCCCGATATTCTTTTGAGGAGATCTTGCTTTGGTCTTTGTATACCAGGGCGTCTTGTTAGGGACGAATCCGATTGCTCTACTTTTGACAAATAACCGATACCGTGAACAATTCTTCATTGGTTGTCGTAACAGAAACTATAACGTCTTTTGTTTACTTTTGATTTCTCAATCTGTCAGTTTGATTATCCGGCGTTTGTTAGTTTGTTAATCCTCTGTTTGTTGTTTCCTTGTTGTGTTCTAAGGTTTTCTGTTCCTTTTATCTCGATTTTCTCTTGTTTCTGTTTCATTCTTTTGTCATATAGCCTGTTCTGTTTCCATGCCTTCATTTGCGTTTCTCAATTTTCTTTGTTAATGTTATTTAATATCCCTGTGTAGTTTGGTTACTTCTTACTCATTTTATTGTTTCCTTTCATTTTATTCATATTTAATTTTAAAAAACTGTTTTATATATTATGTATAAGGAACTATAAGAAAAAAGTTGGTTGTAATGTAGTCGTTGAATTTTTTGAAAAAAATAAATAATAATCACTACTGGGGGAAGAGAGAGAGAGAGTCCTCGTGATATAGAGAGTGAGAGAGGTTATATGACTATGTCGTATTATATATATATGAATGGTTATATATATATATATATATATAATATATATATATATATATATATATGTGTGTGTGTATGTATGTATATATATATATTAAAAATTACATATATACATATGAATGCTTACGTTGAAAATACAAGTCGAAAACAAGCTAAGCTACCTATGATTTTATAACAATACTGGAAGCATATTCAGATCGTCAAACCACTGGAAAGTTAAAAAAAAAATAAAAAGTCTTTCTTAAAAGCCTGCAGTGGACGGGTCGACCCTCATCCGAAATGGACAAAACGTCCCACTGGTTGCCCCATACAAAGTGGCCCATGTCCTCCATCAGTGTGGAAAAGTTTTTCGGGGAAAATGAGATCCCCCTGCAGAAAGGAGAGAGCTTCTTGCAGCCCTTTGTGGTGGGAGGTCTTGAGGAAAAGAGCCTGTAGGGATTCCTTTTGTTCATGAATATTACCCAGTATTATTATTATTATTATTATTATTATTATTATTATTATTATTATTATTATTATTATTATTATTGAAAATTCACCTTTTGTTAACATGATGAGGAACACCGTTCAGGTGTTCGAAAAGTCTTGATTTTTTATATAGTAATATATTTAATATTATTGTGGATTTTTATTACTCAGATTGTTTTTCACGAAATTGTGAATTATTATTATTATTATTATTTATTATTATTATTATTATTATTATTATTATTATTATTATTATTATTATTATTATTATTCAAATGTCTATTTTTGTCTGTCCACACTGCCTTATTTATATAATTT
This sequence comes from Macrobrachium rosenbergii, assembly GCF_040412425.1. Lineage (NCBI taxonomy): Eukaryota > Metazoa > Arthropoda > Malacostraca > Decapoda > Palaemonidae > Macrobrachium > Macrobrachium rosenbergii. Next base: position 13,688,470 of record NC_089786.1, on the reverse strand, counting down.
CTTATTTATAAACGTAGTCTTTCATCAAATCCAGCGGTTCCTCGGTTATTTAATTCAAATGGTTTTAACATAGCCCAGTTTTCAAGGTCACAAGATCCCAAATTCAAACACTTTTTTTTTTACTTGCCTATCAATTTCCAGTCGTACGTTACCTCGAAACCTTGGGACATCTCCCCAGCATGGCTTATCACGTAACGGGTATGAATTCCTGTCTCTTGCGGTTTAGGAGAAAAGGTATAACCGGAATAGTCTCCATTTGAGCCACTTAGCGATGTTCTCCCGTGCATTGAGCCGAAGAGAATTTCAGCGACTTCGTTGGAGTTGTTCCTAAAGAAATTCCCCCCGTAGAGGGGTAGTGCCGGCAGTGCACCTCGCGTGGTGCACTGTAGGCATTACTTAAGGGCCTTTGCAGCGCCCCTTCGGATCCTACCTGCAACCTCGTTCATTCCTTTACTGTACTTCCACTCATATTCTCTTTCCTCAATCTGACTTTCCACCCTCTCCTAACAATTGTTTCATAGTGCATTTGCGAGGTTTTCCTCCTGTTAACACCTTTAAAACCTTCTTACTGTCAATTTCCCATTCAGCGCTGAATGACCTCATAGCTCCCAGCGCTTGGCCTTTGGCCTAAATTCTATATTCTAGTCTATTCTTTTCTATTGTCTCTAAGGAAATTGTAGAAGAACGAGTTGGATATGACCAAGGACGATGTTTATGGGATGTTCTTGGGAGATTTCATAATTACTATAGTGTTTAAGTAAATGAAATTTCGTTAAGGAAGAAACTTAAAAAGCCATCACCCCTTAACTACTGTAGGTGTCCAGTACATAACTTCACCACCTCAGCCAGCAGTATCGTTGTGTGTGTGTGTGTTCGAGAGCACATGTGTGGTAGATAAGTACTTAAATCTTTCTCAAGGTAGGTTGTGCTCGGTGCGATTATCGCTCACCGATGATCATTCATGGATTAACTCCGTCAGTCGTTGAAAGCAAAACAGCCCGATTAAAAAACAAGCAAATTAGTACTTTAAAAATCGTTGACGATCATCGTTAATCCATGAACGATCATCATTGAGCGATAATCGCACCGAGCAATATCTACCTTTACCGTGCACGTTTATTTTATTTTTTTTTTTATCTAAAACTGTTTCAACCGTTTACATCCTCGTTAAATATGTCCCTGGTAATCTTTTTTCCATCTCCACGAGGAAGTTGGATAAACACTGATAATCGCTTTTGTAAATCAACAGGACGTAGCTGAAAAAAAAAGTACAGATATTCGTTATTATGTCACGATTAAAAGACTGGATAAATGTATTGATAATTCTTCTTCACGTCACCATTACGGGGATGGACTGGCGTACTCATAATCATCCATCACAGGCTTCTAGGAATGTATTAAGATTTGTTTTTCACTGTCCCATTGCAGGAATGGATAGACGAATTACTACAGTGGGACCCTGCAGATTACAACGGCCTGGGAACCATACGATTACCCTGCGAGAAGATTTGGTTGCCGGATATTGTCCTCTATAATAAGTGAGTATAGAGTCGTATGTATAAAAGCAGTATCTGAAAGGATAGGAAGGATACAAAGACAAAGATAGGCAGAACTGAAACGAGACAAGATTTTAGATAGGTAGTTGAAGGGAGAGGGAAAAGGAGTGGACTACATATCAAGTCTTACAGAGAAAAATATGAAACAGTATATATATCGACAGTAGTGATGGAAAATAAATATTTATTGCCTGTTTTCAGGAGATAAAAAAAATATGACGAATGAATGTGTATTTATCAAAATAATTGCTTTATGACCATCAAGCGCAGATATTTAAAAGTAACCACAAAAATTGCAAATGTTTCAGCAAAGCAATTAGTATGTTAGCTCGCCTAGGTTTTACAAACACTTTGGATTATCATATTCTTCGAAAGTGAAGGTATTGGACTGTCATTCCTATCAAAGCCTAAGTAGTTCCAGACAGACCAAGTCAGTAGATGAGGTCCACAAAGTAAGTTAAAATCTTAGCTTAATTGTCGAGATCAATTGTCATAATCCTTTAACAAAACTGGATGATACTAAATGGAATATCGTGAACAAGACCTGTTAAAATGTATTAATGTATTCATTCCCTGTAATATAAGGTCAGTGTTCGTCTCATCAGTGTCCAAGAGAGCAGCTTCTTCAGATCACCATTCAACACGTCCCAATTCAGAGACAGTGATTAAACTCAGTTCAAAGTATTTGCATTTCAATAGGGTGGTTAATTTTGTCCATGTCACCTTTCAGAGGGTGACAGACGGGTACACAAAAGTGACTCAATTAATGTTGCTGGTAATTCTTGTTATTGGGCTTTTATTCCAAACCCCCAAAAAAAAAAATAAATTTTTGGAAATTGTCAACGATACTCAGTGTCTATAAGTTACCAATTAACGTTTAGTAAATTTGACTTGATGTTTCAATAAGAATAAAGTCAAATAAGTTGCTAAAATGAAAGGCAGTTTTTGTACTAATAGGAGTCTTGAGCAATATAATAATAGTGACAAAGAAGCACTTATGTAAATGGAATCACTATTGCACTAACAGCATATGTAGGCAGGTCGTTCTCACTCCTTCCAGCCATCCTCCTCAGATAAGATTGAAAACATAACATCACGTGGGAGAACTGTCTCATAAGTTGAATCTCTGTAGATGTTATTACATTTGTAATCATATTTAAAACAGGTCAATTGCCCGAAGCTCTCGTGACTTTGATTTGGCCTGATCGTGACCCGTTCGGCTCCCATTGTACCCCCTCGCAAGTGGTTATACACTCCTTTTCAACCACATATTTTTAAACGACACAGATGTTAGCCTGAAATTGTAGGGGATTTTATATTTATTGATAGTGACAGTTTCAATAGTTTTTGGATGGAAGAATAAAACAGATACATAATCAATAATGTTGAAATGCCGTCAGGAAATCGTCTTTTGTTGGTTAAGTTTAACTGAGGTGAAATATCAGTGGTTTTCATACCCAAATTTTACTCTAGACGAATGCTGTTATTTGGCACAGCTGATTTTTTATGTTGATTTTATGAAAATATTATGTCGCGCACTCCCCATGCGGTGACATTTATAGGAAAAACCATGACAAATTTTGATTTATGGGACTATAAATGATATATACTGTTTTTTATTTCTTTAATGAATAAATTGTCTTATACATCTCAAGTACTGAAGACCAGACTCAAAACACTTAAAATTCCTAAATCTACTTGATGTGTAATTTATGTGTTTACAAGCTTGATGGTGCGCGCTACGCTGCGCTGGAACCAGGCGCTGCTGCCGCCATGTCTCCCCTACCCTCCCAATCCCCTACCTACCCCGCCCGCACCCGGGGCGGACAAACAAGAAAGATCCACTCGGATTTTATTGTTATAGACAGGTAGAAGCTTTAATAATTAATTGATGCCTCGCGCCTTTTCCTCCCCCAAGTGCTGACGACTACACGCGCGGGTACATGAGAAGCAAAGCGATGGTGAGTCACGACGGCAAGGTCTTCTGGCCTCCGCCCACCAAGTTCCGATCGACGTGCCCCGTCGACGTGACGTACTTCCCCTTCGACGACCAAACTTGTATCCTCAAGCTGGGCTCGTGGATATACGATGGATTTCAGGTTAGTCGCGCTTGTTTGTTTATTATCTGATGATGTCTGTAATTGCATTTCTTGCTAAATAAGCACTGCGGAATGTTCCCTTGTAATGTATGGCAAAGTGAGTTTTTTTTTTTTTTTTTAATTGTTACTGCCATTTTTCCTATTTTATTATTATTATTATTATTATTATTATTATTATTATTATTATTATTATTATTATTATTATTATTAATCAGAAGATGAACCCTATACATATAGAACAAGCCCACAGGGGCCATTGATTGAAATTCAAGCTTCCATAGAATATAGTGTACTTTTGAAAGAAGTAACAGAAGGTAATAGGACATAAAGCAATGATATATTAGTCATTAGAAAAGAAAAAATAAATTAACGTATTAATAAATAAATAAATAAAAACGTAAGTAAACTATGAAACACAAGGAGAATTGCTTTAGTGTAGTAATGTATTACATCATCTTCATGAAAATAAGAATAGTATGACTGTTTCACTGCTCTTGATTATTCCATGCATAGGTATATATAAACGTGAATTATTGCTTTTTATTTTTAGTAATAGGAAGGTGACATCTCCCCACATATCATCCATCCCATATTTAGGATAGGCGGATCCCCTCTTCACAAAGGTATAATATTACAATAACATTATTAATAACTAAGGACATTCTGCTCTGGGACTCCATAATCGAGGTCAGAGAAACTTAAAATGCACTATTTCAAGTCTCCAGCATTCGTTACAGATATGCTGTGTTCTTGTATGTCAGTTTAAACTGATTTGATATTTTATGTGAATATATATCAAGAACTTTTCAAAGCATGCGTTTTGCAAGGTCACAGATGTGCAGCTTGATTATTTTGTCCAAAATGTCAACTGTTTGTGCAAAGTTAACCCAGTTTTAGAACACATGTACACACACCCCCAGGTCTAGGTAAGTGTTTTGAGTAAATGTTGATAAGAGCTCTTCTTCCCGCAGCCATTTTTATGGATAACTCTTAACCTGAACTTCACACCTAGCCTATTGGACTACTCCCAACTCAAGAGTCCTTCCTACCAATACTGTTGAAGACCCATGCGTCGCAAACATACATCTCTCTCTCTGTCTGTCTCTCTCTCTCTCTCTCTCTCTCTCTCTCTCTCTCTCTCTCTCTCTCTCTCTCTCCGTAGGCTAACAATGTTCTATGGTCATGTTGTTGCTTGTTCTGATAGACAAATTTCTTCGGCGATGTTGCGGATTAAAACACTTTGTCACCTGTATCCCATAGCATCTAAGCTGTAGAGGCTGTCCCCTTGAACGATATTATTAACATTTGAACTTTTATTTTAAACCTTCTAGCTCTGGGTCCTTTAACCATTTTTTAAATTTGATTATGAAGAAAATCCAATAAGCTAATTTGTTCTTGTAAACGAAATGTCAACAAAAAGGCTTTCTGGTTATATCAGGAGATTCTAATTTATGAGAGTAAACTATTATTCCAAATGTCTTTTTATAGCTCATATTTTGATAATTACCTTGAAAATAGAGACCATTATAGTGACTTCCGAAAAAAGCTGAGATTTTCTGAAGTTGCCAGGACGGCCTTTTCTCACTTATAAAATGGCCAGGCGGGAAGAAGCCATGATATAAAAAATAAGTACCATTCAGCGTTTTTTTATTGGTCCTAAACAACGCCTAAGTAGTAAGCTTACATCTTGCACAGTAGCATATGATATTATTTTAGGGGCTGCGTAGAACTCTGTTGCTTTCTACGAGATAACATAAGTGTCTCTCTCTCTCTCTCTCTCTCTCTCTCTCTCTCTCTCTCTCTCTCTCTCTCTCTCTCTCTGTGTGTGTCCCGTGATACTAGCAAATACCATTCTTCATGAACACACCATTCCTTGCCCTGCTCTCTTTAAATTATATAAAAACGGGGTAGAGTGACTGATTTGTTTACATTAACCTTAAAAGTTTTTATTTTTTTATTTTTTTTTTTTTATTGATCGCAGATTCTGGAGGTAGCTGATTTTCCTCTAAGGCCTGATTTGGAGAGAATTTTCCTTTCCAACAACCTCGCCATTATTCATGTTTGTCTTTATTCTTTTAAGAGAAAATGTTGTCTCACTTTCTCTTTTCTACATGTATTGCTCTAGAGAATACTCAAGGGTTATGAAATATTGTTTTCCTTTATTCATAATTTATCCAGTGGGTTGGTCTCCAGTGGATACGGTATGGAAATTGTAAACACATCTTTCACCCGGTATGTTTACTCCCTCCATTCCAGCCATGTTCTGTTTGTTCTGTGACCTACTGCTCACTTTTTATTCTTAATACAAGGTGGTTTTGTACTGTGAGTGAAGATAATTTTATATAATATATATATATATATATATATATATATATATATATATATATATATATATATATATATATATATATAAATATATATATATATATTTATATATAAATATATATATATATATATATATATATATATATATATATATATATATATATATTTATATATATATGAAATTTTATCACACCGTGATTTATATACATTCATGAAGCAACAAATGTTGTTTAATATAAAATTCACGCTGCCTCAGAAATATCGCCGATGGGGAATTATCATCGAAGGGGAATTTATAAGTGATAAATGGATGACTACTGCCGGGTCCCTATCCCTCGACGCATTTACCATCCTGCAACTCCAGTCGACGGTCTACCCACTGAGCCATCAAGAGAGGTATAAGTTTATGCCGAATCTGCTGTACTTGTTTACCCGTTGGGAGCGGGGAAATTATACTTAGCTTCGGCATTAACCCACCTCCACCATGACAGCTTCATGAATGTATATAAATCACGGCGTGATAGAAATTTCATAATAAGAGCTGCGTGTTCCAAACGTACCAAAGAACTGTCATGGTGGAGGTGGGTTAATGCTCCCGACGGGTAAACAAGTACAGAAGATTCGGCATAAACTTATACCCCCCTTGATGGCTCAGTGGGTAGACTGTCGACTGGAGTTGTTGGAATTTAATTGTGTCGAGGGATCGGGACCCGGCAGTACCGATCCATTTATCACTTATAATTTCTCCTCCGGTGATAATTCCACATCGGGGATATTCCCGAGGTAGTGTGAATTTCATGTTAAACAACATTTGTAGCTTCATGAATGTATATAAATCACGGTGTGATAAAAATTTCATAATAAGAGCTATGTGTTCCAAGCGTACCAATGAGCTGTCATGGTGGAGGTGGGTTAATGCCGAAGCTAAGTACCGATCCATTCATCACTTATAAATTCCCCTTTCGGTGATAATTCCCTATCGGGGACATTCCCGAGGTAGCGTGAATTTGACATTAAACAACATTTGTAGCTTCATAATTATATATATAAATATATATATATATATATATATATATATATATATATATATATATATATATATATATATATATATATATATATCTCAATTACATGCCTTTCCTGTAGATAGAATGGCTCTAGAGAATGTTAACCTGCTTGTTTTCAGCAAGCTTTGGGATGAAGTTGTCAGCATCCTTTCTGTGATCTACCACAATCGAGTAATTACTGAGTTGATTACATAATTTACTGCTTAGATTGATAGAGGAACTGTAGCTTTTATATCTTTGAATATCAGGTTCACTATACCTGGGGAATAACTTTCACCCAAAAGGAATTACAATAGATTATTGCATCTTATCTGTTTTAATTCCCCTGGGGTGCCAGTTATTTTCCCAGTATATAGTGAATTCGATACTGAATGAAATTTGAATTAATATATACATATGCATACATATGTTTATATATATATATATATGTGTGTGTGTGTATGTATCTATACTGTTTATATATTATATAATATATATATATATATATATTATATATATATATATATATATATATATATATATATATATATATATATATATATATATATATATATATACACACACACACACATACATATACATACAAATATACATTGCTGAAGTCAGACAAGTACACCTCCTCAAAGTTTTTCCTCTCTCAGTCGCAGGAAGAAAAAACAAGCAGCCTTTTAAACAAGCCCGAAGTAATGATGAAGAGAAGCATCTTTCGCCCGGCCAGTTACAGAGAAAGACCCATGAATGAAAAAAAGAGAGAAAACCAGGAATCGGGGGAGTGGAGTGAATTTAGTAATAAAGAAGTAGAAGCAAGTAATTGAATTTCGACCTGCATGAGAATAATCTTTTCCGCTCTCTTTCGAAAGTGTATAGATTACATAACGATCTACGAGGTTTCGGGCATTTTGTCCCCAGCAAGCAATCGTGTGTGCTGGAAAAATCCTGGCGGAGTATAGAAGGAATTATCGATTCATTTATTTAAGTAACAACTGGAAGTGTAGCATCACTCAAGGCAAAATATCGATTTTTGTTTAATATGTGAATTGATGTATCTTCTAGTTTGATTGATCGTTATTGAATTGTTATTTATTTCAGTCATGAAAAAATAACGCTCTCTCGAAACTAGGAGCCTCCGTTGTCTGTTCCTAAAAACTGTTTGCTCTTTATAATAATAATAATAATAATAATAATAATAATAATAATAAATATCACTGTAAGATGTGCAAAAACAGTCTGGTGTTTCTTTAAACACACTGACGTATTTGGACAATCTGTCCTTCTGAAGCATCAGTATTTATGGAAATATTCAAAGACAAATTGATGCAAATTTACGCGACCTACTTACTGGCGTAACGAAATAGCGTAACGACAGGTAAAATTTGTCAAACGTTACACGCTCCACTCCAGCCATTCAGGTGTCAGTAAAATGCGACATCGTAATTGACGAAGTTATCCAATAAAGTCCCTATGTAGAAGACCTTGCTTTTCCAGGCTCATCCTTCTCAGGTCTTGCTTCTACTGCGCATGCCCTGCGCAGGTTTCCCTTCTCCATTCCCATTCGGCGCAGGCAAATGCCATGAGGTACGAGAAGCTCAGTAAAAATCCTGAATTCCTGACAAATCCTTTTTCTAAGGGGGGAATCCAACTTAATCCTTCGACACTGCCAAGGCAAACAGGATCCGGGATTACATGCTGTGGAATCTGATCCCTTACTTCAGGATGGCAATTGTTTCCAGATATCGGGGAAAAAGAGGCCACTTGAAACAGAGTTGTCGGGGTTCATCTTACCTTTCAAAAAGAGAGTTTTTCACGTGAGATTGACCAAAGGTTTATTTTTTTATTTATTTTTTTGTTTGTTTTTGTACCGTTTCTGTTATGAAGAAGATCTATTCTAGAATGGAAACTGTCGATAACAACACCTATACTGCTACTGTTACAACTGCCATTAGAAATAAAAACATGGAGATTTATCCAAAATAAAATATGAAATACTATAATATAGTCAGTTTTAATTTGGTAATGTATAATATGAGTGCTTTTTTAAATAATACTAGATTTATTCCATTTCAGAATTATAGTGTATTCACATATCGGGGTTATTCCTTATTCATGAAATTTCTCGCCGAGCACGTAAAATGTCAACCTTTCTTAGCTACAGTTATAATACTTATTGAAATACGCGAAGGTAATCACACATATTGGATTTATAAATACCCTTAACAAAGTATTCTTCTAAGAGATCCAGTTTCGATTTCCTACCAAATTCTCCTGTGTGCAGCTCCACAGACTTTGGATGGGACTTATCTCTCCTTGCTTGGAGTATTGTTTTCGCATGTAGTGAATTGCTTTCTTGTGCGAGTGATTCCTCATAGTATTTTGTTCCCGTATCTAAGAGGGGGTAATTCCTCATAGCATATTGTTCCCATATCTAAAAAGGGAGAAATTCCTCATAGCATATTGTTCGCGTATCTAAAAAGGGAGTAATTCCTAATAGCATACTGTTCCCGCGTCTAAAAAGGGAGAAATTCCTCATAGCATATTGTTCCCATATCTTAAAAGGGAGTAATTCCTCACAGAATATTGTTCCCATATCTAAAAAGGGAGTAATTCCTCATAGCATATTGTTCCCATATCCAAAAGGGGAGTAATTCCTCATAGCATATTGTTCCCATATTTATTAAACAAGCAAAAAATGCTCCGAAGTTTCTTCGGTTCAGTTGAGTTTTCTGTACAGCGTATAATGCTCTATGAAACTCTGCCACGTCCCATGAAACTCAGCCGCGGCCCATTGAACTTTCAGCCATGGCGCGGTGGTGGCCTGTGTTGTTGGCACCTGTAGCAGCGCCACTATCATGGCTAACGTGAACCTTAAATAAAATAAAAACTGCTGAGGAGGCTAGAGGGCTGCAATTTGATGTGTTTGATGATTGGAGGGTGGATGATCAACATACCAGTTTGCAGCCCTCTAGCCTCAGTAGTTTTTAAGATCTGAGGGCGGACAGAAAAAGTGCGGACGGACAGACAAAGCCGGCACAATAGTGTTCTTTTCAGAAAACTAATGAAAGGTTGTTTTCTCAGATGGAACTCTCTCGAATATATACAGTCTTACCAGTAACTACTCTCATAATACTGGGGTTGAGATCTGCAAATTACTTTTGACGAATTAGGGTGCACATTCGATTTAGACTAACATTATAAATGTAGAAATTGTTTCAAGTAATTGATACTAAGTCCCAAATTTAGTGTACAGATTATTCAGAAGTGAAGCAGTAGTATCTTAATTACGTTCTTTGAATAATGAGTTTTTAAATTACGTTTCTTGTACATCATTACACGGTTCAAAATGCTACATATTAAGTCATGTTCAGTGCAACTTGCGGTGGAATGGACGTTACCCCTCATGAACAAAACTTTTCATTAATCTTGAATTCTTTAACGTTGTCTGTTTAATTGTTTTTCTTTTTACTAAGGTATTTGAGTGCTGTTTAATTTTATCTTGTTTTTTTTTCTTCCTTTATTCTCCAGGCAAGTTAATGGGTATATAAATTAGTCTTTAAACTTATTTCTGACTCTTGGGTAGAGAATGTGTTCCAGGTTTTCAATTAAATAAAATCATATCTTTGATTCATTACTAAACTTCAACTTTCTAAGAAACTGCATCCAGGTTTATGGCAACTTTCGAGTGTTCATACTTTAAATCAAATGATTGAATAAAAAAACAAAGAAACAAACCAGTGACTACAACAGACTTCCCAATCTCACAGCAGAATTTAACAGCTAAAAATAATGTGTATTTTCTAAACCCCTAATAATGATGAAGCTTATGCTGAATACATTTTAATAACTACGATCAGAATCCATTGTTGTGTAATTCTGATCTAATTTGCAAATACTCTTTCATCCCTCTTTCAATAGGCCTTTAAAAAATAATCATATTTTCCCCTTCGCTTCAACAGAAGCTGCCCGAAAATGCATTTTCGATATCAGAGAAAATACAGGGCATTATTCCTGATTGACAGTTTAATCATGATATTTTCCGATGACGGAATCGGGCCCACTCGAAATTCGTATTGCTTTTATCGAAACATCGTAAGTTTTACACATTTTAAATTATACCTTAACTTATATTTCTCAGGGATGGAGAAATTCGCGTCCACACTTTGTGGAATTAACCTGCTGAACTGCATTTGTCAGGCTTTATTGTTAAGATTTATAGGCAGCAATTCTTACAACTTCTTTGAGTATTAATCTTCTTATTTCAACAATAAGCAATTTCCCCGAATGAGGATTGATCCAGAGAAAAACAAAACAAAAGTCACTGTCACATTCATCTTGAGACTGGTGACTCTCCCGCACCGGGGTAGTGCCGTCAGTGCACCTCATGCGGTAAACTGTAGGCATTACGTAAGGTTGTTTTCAGCGTCCCTTCGGCCCTTAGCTGCAACCAATTTCATTCCTTTTTTTTTTGTATCTCCGTTCATATTCTCTTTCTTCCATCTTATTTTCTACCCTCTTCTAACACTTGATTAATAGTGCAGGAGCGAGGATTTCATCCTTTTACACCTTTCATACTTACGCTGAATGACCTCATAGGTCCCAGCGCTTGGCCTTTGGCCTAAATTATATATTTTATTCTAAACTGGTGACTCAAGATTGAAACCCTGTACAACAGTCTTCCACAATACCATTAGCTACATATACCTACACGGGAGGTATATTATCAGCATCATAAAGGCAATCACTCTTGGATCTGTGAATTCAGAAGTAGGTGACATGATGAAGCACTCATTTGAATTGTGTCACTTATGCACTCTTGAATTTTTCATGGTCACAAATATTGATCCCCAAACATCGTTAAACATTGAATTCACTATACCTTGGGAATAACTTGCGCCCAAGGGGAATTATAATTAGTAAATGCATCTGCCCCGGTGATTATGGCCGAGTGGTCAAAGTCGAATGTGTATTGTTATATCAAAACCCAATGACCTGGCTCGAATCCTAGCCGGGCAGATGCACTCCGCAATTAGGAATTATATATCCTCATGAGTGTAAGTTAATCTCAAAGTATGATGAATTTGATATTAAACGAAATTGGTGGCTTAATATTTGAGATGTACAGTATATGTATATATATATATATATATATATATATATATATATATATATATATATATATATATATATATATATATATATATATATATATATATATATATATATACACACACACACAAAACACACACACGCATACTTGACGATGAGGACTGTTAGTCCTGGAAAGCTTGCAACTTTTTCAAATAAATTTCTCCACTATGTACCATCCAGTTTCAATATATATATATATATATATATATATATATATATATATATATATATATATATATATATACAGAACGTTATGGAAATAGCTGCCTCATCCCAGAAGACGGTTAACTTTCTCTGAGCCAACCAATCGACGGGAAAAGAAATTTTTAATAATATATATATATATATATATATATATATATATATATATATATATATAGATAGATAGATAGATAGATAGATATAGATAGATAGATAGATAATAGATAGATAGTGTACAACTGTATCAAAATCCTCAGAGAAGTGAAGAATGACGAAGCAAAGAAGAAACACAGGTCAGAAGTCTTCCAATAAACAATATCCTTTTTCCCGTTGTTTTTCACAGGTGGACGTCACCAACCGGACGGCGGAAGTGGACCTGACAAATTACATCCCCAATGGCGAGTGGGAATTGCTGGAGGCTCGAATTATAAGGAACGTCATTTACTACTCCTGCTGCCCAGAGCCCTTCCCCGACGTCACCATCACTATAACGATCAGGTAACTCACCGATAACGATCTGGAAAATGACCCTGATGATCTTGCTGAGACCTGGGAATTATTTACCTTTTTATCATCGACATGTAGATTCAGTTGGTAAATCAGTTTCATTATCGCCGTGTCCTTCAGCAGGTAAAGCATTGACATTTTCACTGCGGCCACATAGATCCAGTAAATTAAAATCGTAATTCCCTTTATCATCGTGCTGGTCACACTTAGTAAACAATCTAGTAATGGCTTGTGGAAGAAAACGTCAGTACATTCATCAAGTGAATATCTGAAAATAAATCACAGTTTCATTATCACCGTATCCAGCAGGTAAAGCATTGACATTTTCACCACGGACACATAGATCAAGTAAATTAAAATCGTAATTCCCTTTATCACCGTGTTGATCACATTAGTCAACGATCCAATAATGTTGTGGAAGAAAACGTCACTACATTCATCAGGTGAATATCTGCAAATAAATATTTCATCATCGTATCAATTAGGTAAATATATGACTTATAGTTTTGGTTCTTTTAATTGTCGCAATCTGTACTTTGATGATATGGATTATTTAGATGCGGTCACTCACATTAAAATCATATTTTTTCCCGTTGTCTCCTTCAGGTAAGTAATTGGAAGTTATTACTATGACTTATTTTGACAGAAATATTGATAGTATCCACATACGATACTCTATATTCCTTTCATTTCTTTCATGAAAGGAATATACAAAGAGCAGATTCTCGGAAATTGGGACAAAACTCTCGAACATAAAATGAAAGAGCAATACCTTGGGAGTTGGAAATTCGTCCAGATATTATAACTTCAATTGGCTCCTTTCATGTTTGTGACAGATACTTACAAAAGAAGGAATGGACGCTGAAAATGGTGATAGAGAATGTCTTTCAAATTTAACATTTGTCAAAAAAGATTATTTCTGAAAATTCGCACCATTTTTATAGTTCAGTGGGTACGTTGTATTTCAGGATTGCTTATATTTTATTTGTTGATGCTTTTGACTTTACTCTTCGCGAGTATAATCATTACATGTGTTTGTGAAGGATACTGAAGTCTTGTTGTAGAATTAACGAATACAATACATCTACAGGTTCTAGCAGGACAGTTTATTTCATAAACGGTATATCATCCATTTCGAAGAGACATGCTCTCGAAAATATCTATGAATTATGCTGTAATTCTCGAACTTGTGGCTGTTATTGTACCAAAGTCTCATCTGAAACAAGCACCAAGATCCTGATAAGCCAATCATTGTGTATAGAGAATGATATTAAAAACGAACCATTACTTCTTCTTCCTTAACTTGGAAAGTAATTTGTCTCACTAATTTATTCATGCTTAATGAGTTTCCCATCTCTTGTCAAACTTCGTCTTCCGGTGGGGCTACCACCATTAGCCTCTCCTCCCCTCGCTGTCCAACTTCTTGAACTTTACATTACTCCAATTTCCGCATCCCGCTGGAGAAATAAAGCTTCCCTTGTGATAATCTCAGTAACGTGAGTCAGTATTTTCGTTATACTTTGTAATAATAATATTAATAATTAACAACCGGCAGGCAAACTTCTTACAAAGCAGCCAAGTGTAACCCAATTTACTTCGACATAAGTGACTTAAATTTGGCATCAAGTTATGGAGGAAAGGTTTTAAGATACCAGTAACCAAGATTGTGCGACATCGCCTTCAATTTGATTAGAACCGGAACATATTGTCGTCAGTGCCAAGTCTATATTCTTCCTCATTACTGCAACGAGAGCACCAGCCGTCAAACATCTTATTGTTCGCTAAAAATGAAACGATAAAAGCCAGCCGACGGTACAGAGTTCCTCTTCTCCTTTAGTATGTCGGACCTTGGGTAATTGCACTCGTGTGAGAGAAGCAATACCTCGAATTCCTGCGACGCCGCTTGCGGCTTCACAAAGGACAGGATTTCCCCGAAGTCACAAATATTGATGTTGTCATTATTGTATTGTTATTATTGTTCGACATGAGCGCGTATTCATATCGAACAGGTCAGAAAGGCCACTAATAGGCAAGATAGGATTCTAAAGAATAGAATGCACACATGTGACGAGAAAAAGGAAAAAGAACAAAAAATAATATATATATATATATATATATATATATATATATATATATATATATATATATACATATATATACATATATATATATATATGTATATATATATATATATATATATATATATATATATGTATATATATATATATATATAATATATATATATATATATATATATATATATATATATATATATATATGTGTGTGTGTGTGTGTGTGTGTGTGTATTATTTATATAAATCAAGGAAAAAAGGAGACAGATAAAAATCCACACAATTACAAATAGAGAGGTGAAAGTGAACAAGAACTGTACTGAGAATAAAAAGTTGTTCCACAGGGAACTGAATGCAGAAAGGTTAGTAAACAAATGGATCTTATAGTGAAAGATGCACATGGAAACATGCTTTTTAAAGTAAAATCAATTCGGATTCGATGGAGTGAGTATTTTAAGGAATGAGTTGATGTAAGGTTGAGGATGCTTGCGGGAAGTGACTTTTGAGGATGCGAGGAAGAAAGGGTTGAAGAATGGAAACACTCCAAAGGCTCGTGTGATTACAAGATGGTGTGGTATGGTATGGAAATGTAATTGAGTGGCTGACCAGGCTTTGTAAGGAATGTCTGGATAAGGGAAAGGTTTCGAAGAAATGGGTGAGAGTAACAATTAATCGTTTGAATAAAAAATGTAGGTGTTAGGGACAGATGTAAGAATTGTAGTGGCACAGCGTCACTTAGTACACCAGAGGAAGTGTATGGTAGGATTTGATTGAGAAAGTTAAACATTGTCTTAAATAATAAAGAATGGTATGAAACAGGTTTTTGTTATGAGACAGGTATGTTACAAGGTTTGCAGTAAAGAAAATGTTGTATGTGGCGTACATAACTAACAAAAGGATTATGATAGAATTAGTAGATAGGCAATGTGGAAGATGTCGAGTGAATGATATAGACGATTATTATTTACTGAGTGCAATAAGAATGTGTGATAGACGTTAGGTGTGTGCTAAGAATATGTGAACATGAGTGATTTATTTGGTTTAATGACGGTTCTAGGACAAGGATGTGTCATCCCTTTTTGGTTTTCAGGATCTTTTTGGATGGATTAATGTACGAAGTGAGAGAAAGGACAGCAGATGCTGCTGCAAAGTTATGGAATAAGGAAATGAGTCATGAATGTACTGCTGATTGCTCAATGTTTGCAGATGATACAATGCTAATGAGGGATTGGGAGGAGAAACTGAAAAAAATTAGTGAGCTTGAAACTGTTTACTTGAGGAGTCAGTTGAGAGGGAATGATGTTAAAAGAAAACCAGGAACACATTGAACATTAGTATGGATAGTGGAAAAATGAAAGTGGTTGATTTTGAGAAGCATTTGAGATTAAATATAACGAACAGTTAAAGCAAGAAGGGAAGTGGATATGACTTGCCAATTGGAGCTAAGGTGAGAATGTGTGATGGGATTGTTGAACGAACTGTCTTTCACGGAAATGAAGTGTGGTTAAATGCAAAGGAAAACGAGAAAGGTTAAAGCTGTACAGATGAACTGTTGGTGGAGTATATGCAGCGTAAGATAATTTTGATAGGGCGAGAAATGTGGAGATAAGTACAATTGGTAAAAGGGATAGCAGAGGTGAAATTATGGATCAGAGTATTTTAAGATGGTTTGGCCATGTGGAGAGAATGGTCGACGGTAGGTTAGTGAAAAGAGAGAATACTTCAGAAATGTTAAGGGGGAGGAGGAGAGGAAGTCTAAGATATCTCGGAAAGGAAGTGTCTAATATCCAGGAATGGGGAATGGTGCTTGGAAATTTCACTTCAGGGAGTTTCATTCACGTTCCAGCAATTAAATATAGATATTCCCGTAACTGTTGTGGAACGGCTTAATGCTGAATAAACAGATAGCTATATACATTATTAGTCGTTGAGTGAATTAAAACAACTTAAGCAAATGATACTTGGCTCATTCCATTATCTTGACTGTTACACTCGAGAGGCACTCCACTACTTCGCAATATTCCTCATCAATACTAATGAGTTATTCCAAGAAGCCTTGGGTAACAGCGGATATTTCCACGAGGCATCGTGGGGTTAATGATTTTACCCACGGATTTATACGTATCGATGATTTTTGCGTGTGACATCTCAGTATTGCCCAAATCCTATAAAACATTTCATACTATGGGGGAACGGGTCTGTTTTCTTTATTTATGCACACACATTCTTTTTTGCGCCGTCTGAAAAATCCCATCCTGATAAGCCTTAGATCTAAGCCTTGGCGGAATGGGAATGGGAATGGGATTTCATGCAAGATATTGACTCATTGGCACTAGCATCGTGTCCCTAATGTCTGTTATTTTCACGGTTGTGTATCCGCCCCCCCCTTCCCCTTTTGTGTGGGGGAGGTGGCCAGTGCAGGGGCGTTAACCGAGTGCTCAACCCTCCGCTTTTATCCGGACTTGAGAGGCGCCATATAGCCGTACCCCATGAAAAATTAAATATGTTTGTAAATTGATAACATTCCATATAATAAAGCAAATTAAAATTAAGAGAATCAGTGGGGTGCCCGGATAACTATCACTTTCTCTTTATATTTTAAGTTAGGATACGAAATATTTTGCTATGGTAATGGTGATAAACTTTTTATACTTATCGAGTACCAGAAGCGAGACACAGGACCTGAACACACATGAAAATCTATCTCAAATATACCTTGATACGCTTTGTTAGTTTACCGTGTGATGCCTCGTCACAAAATAAAAATCTTTCCGGTTTATTCTCTGGGGGAAAAGCCTTTTGATATATTTTTTTTAATTATCTGATTCCTGTGCTGTCCTTCTCTCCCTCTTCAAATACTTTCTTCGTTTTGTGATATTTGGCCTGCCTCTCTCTCTCTCTCTCTCTCTCTCTCTCTCTCTCTCTCTCTCTCTCTTATGAATATTTATATCATTGTCTAATTCGTATTTTATAGCTCTTTGTTTGTCCGTCTTGATACATATTTTATTTAATGATACTTGACCTCTCTCTCTCTCTCTCTCTCTCTCTCTCTCTCTCTCTCTCTATATATATATATATATATATATATATATATATATATATATATATATATATATATATATATATATATATATATATATATATATATATATATATACATATATATATATATTATGAATATTTATATCATTATCTAATTCGTATTTTATAGCTCTTTGTCTGTCCGTCTTAATATATATTTTTATTTAATGATATATATATATATATATATATATGTGTGTGTGTGTACCTCTCTTGTCTGACATATTTTATATAATGATACTTCTCTCTCTCTCTCTCTCTCTCTCTCTCTCTCTCTCTCTCTCTCCTTCAGTACTTGTGAGTACTTACATCATTACCCGATTCATATTTCATAGCTCTTTGTTTGTCCGTCTTGATACATATTTTATTTACTGATACCTGATTCTCTTCTCTCTCTCTCTCTCTCTCTGGCCAAATGCGGTCATTGACCTACTCCTGCCCAACAGTTAGTTGACACTAGGCTACGTGCCTCCACAACCATGCATTTTTGATAGACGGTCGACTAAGCGGTTTCAGCTTGATGCCAGTTTGTTGTTGGAGCAGCTCCACTTTGACGTCAATTGCAGTTTGATTTGAATGTGGCAAGTGCAGCGGATATACCGGCTCAGTATGCATACACGTCCGCATGTCCGGAACAACCCGAGTCAAATCCCAAAAGTGGTGCCATTTTAAACGTGTCTCGGCTGTTGACTGCTGCGTCTGCTGTGTCAATTCTCCGAGGGCTTTTGTGGGACAGGTGAATAATTGAAATGTGCTTATAGGCAGGTGGTCAATGCCCTTTGGGTTTTAACGCACAGGTGCTTTCGTGGCACAAACCGTGACGGGTAACACTGCCCATAACAAGATCTCTCAAAAAAAGAGAAATAAACATCCCGGAAGCCAATTAATCTGTCAGTTCTCGGATGGGTGACCATCTGGCAATACTAGATACCGCCTGCCACAGGCGTACAGGGACCCTTCTTATCTGGGGGCCTTAACGCTCTCTGCCCGAAATATATTTTGCCTGTAAATCCACGCTTATATATATATATATATATATATATATATATATATATATATATATATATATATATATATAGATATATATATATATATATATATATATATATATATATATATATATATATATATATATATATATATATATATATATATATATATACATATATACGTGAGTGAAGGAAGAAACCACACATCATGAATACACTGCACATTTATTTTACACACCATGTAAATATGAAGGTTAACTGCTAAATTTCACCCACATTTACAAGTATTATATAAAGCCTACAGTATAAAATTGAACTGAGTAATTAGTATGGGTTATATTCTTAATGTAATATACTCAATAAGTAATAGCTGTTACTGAAATAAATTGCAATGGTTGAATGGTATAAATACGTTAATTATAAAAAATTGCAGTAAATTATAGTTCACCTTCATACCAAATTACAATATGATTTGAAAAATAAAAGTACTTCTTTTCCTGTCCATAGTAAAGTTATGTTTAGGGCTTACAGAAAAAATCAAGTTAGAAAAAATATTTCTCACATCCCTTTCTTTTTCCAAAAACATCTACAATTTTGTCCATATCTTCTTCAATCACTCTGTTAGCATATTCTCCTTCTATGTTAATAAGTACTAGGCAGTTAACTCTTGCTTGACCCATGGTGCTGCGAAAGTAGGATTTCAGCCTACGAAGTCCACTGAAAGATCTCTGCTGAACATGAATTAGCAGAGATGACAGCCAAAACGGATACAACCTTCATGAACTCCGTACCATTTCTGACAGTTCAGTTCATTTTCGTATAGAAACTGGACAACATCTGCTGCTGTCTTGAGGAAGACTCCTTGTCGCCTTTGCTTAAGCTTAAGGAAATGTCTCTGTTCTGCTTCCATCAGATCCTTGTCCAGGCCGTAAAAGTTTGCAACTAGTTCATAGTGACTTTTTGATTGTGAATCACTTATTGCAATGGCACCAAGAGCACACAAAACATCTTGGCCATTACCCTTGAAAAGGAAAAACACTCATAGACCGGATTTAGCTCACGATCTGCCAGTTGAATAGCCCTGCTACATTGGTTACTCTGCCCGAAAAATTTGCGTCTGCCCAAATCTTGGGGAGCGGGGCTGCAGTCCCCCTGGCTCGTACGCCTATGCCGCCTGTACGTAAAGCTTTTAGCATCTGCGGTCTAAGGCGAGGGGCTAGCCACTGCAACCAATCACTTATTGCAGAAAACCAAACGGTAGCTATCACTTTTATGCACACACACACACACACACACACACACATACACACACACACACATATATATATATATATATATATATATATATATATATATATATATATATATATATATATATATATATATATATATATATATATATATATATATGTGTGTGTGTATATATATACATTATATACAAAATAGTGTTTGAAGCCTGTCTGTATCATAGAAAATATTAGATTTCACATTCGATAACAATTATTTGCAGTAAAGTACGTGAGCTGTCCAGGTACATCTATAAGGCGTTATCAGATGTCACATGATTATTCGATTCAACTGTTATCATCTGAACTTGAAGTATTCAGAAAACATCCTCAAAAGTTTGTTGTAACCATGCCACTTACTCAGTTATTCACAAGTGGGCTGTGAGTAGTCGTCATCAAGCTTTGGGTTAAATTGAGACTAGCATCCGTGTCGTTTGATAAGAGAATTCCGTTCAGGGGCAATGCAGATTGATATACAGTAGGGCGAATGGATTTCTACACTTAAGGGTTGATAATACCTTTTTGAAACCCGTAAATAATGTAACAAACTGTCTCACACACACACACACAATATATATACATACAAACATATATATATACATATATATATATATATATATATATATATATATATATATATATATATATATATATATATATATATATATATATATATATATATATATATATATATATATATATATATATATATATATATATATATATATATATATATATATATATATATATATATATATATATATATATATAAGTATATATATACATATATATACACATGTATATGTATATATGTATCTATGTATGTATGTATGTATTTATGTATATATAAATGAACACATGGGAACGTGTTTCACAGAAATAAATTTTTGAATCACACCGGGACCGAATCCCGGTCTTTCAAGTGAGAGTCCAGGCAGTTAGCAATTACTTCACACAAGTCATAAAAGAAGTTGGATCCTGAGTACTACGTGCCTGAGATTTTTCCCGGGCAAGCACCTAGTACCAAATATACCAGCTAATTTTACCCAGCTACCCGACCCAACAGGTACGTAGTACTTAGGTTCCACCTTCTTTTATGACTTTTGTGGATGAATTGCTAACGCCCTGGACTCTCACTTGAAAGACCGAGGTTCGGTCCCGACGCGAGCCAGGAATTTATTTCTGTGAAACACGTTCCCATTTGTTCATTAACATCATATCTCAGGGAGAAGTGGTAAGTCGAATGATAGCTAGAAATTCATTCGGGTCAAATTCGCTGGTATGTGTATACATATACTGTATATATATTATATATGTGTGTTTGTTAAGCCATGAATACTTGACATTGAGCTCAGTATAATTTGGGAATAACTTGAATCCGTAGGGAATTGTAATTGAGATTCCATCTGTCTCAGTCAGGATTCGAGCCTGTGCGTTTGTTTTAGATATAGTGACGGACAGCTAAATTGACCATTCATGTATCAAAGGTGTAAATGATTAATTAATATATATATATATATATATATATATATATATAATATACAGATATATATATAATATATATATATATATATATATATATATATATATATATATATATATATATATATATATATATATATATATATATATATATATATATATATATATTCATACTATGTAACTCGTGCATTAAAACCGATTGTTGAATAAAACTTTACGTATAAAACCAAACATAAAGGATGACCGAACCCCTTGCAACCTCACGCCTTGTTTAAATCCATTGCATATAATAGAAAAGGTTCTACCTTTGGAGTCCGTCTATCTGAAAAACAAAAAGATTATCTGACGGTAAAATATAAAGGACACCCACATGCAAATGCATATGCATAGTGTCCCAAATACAGATAGGTCCTACATGTCACCAGGGGCACTCACACGTACCGTCGAATAAACATGCATATATATATATATATATATATATATATATATATATATATATATATATATATATATATATATATATATATATATATATATATGCACACAATACCGCGTACAAATAAATACAGGCGCCCCAAAGCGTTTCGAAACAAAGCTACAAAGGCTGATTGTGCGTGATCCAATTATTGTAGCAGACGCAAAATGCCACGAATGT
>NC_089786.1:13658508-13663508 GCF_040412425.1 Macrobrachium rosenbergii | reverse complement strand
ATTATTGAAACTGTCAAAGAATTTAACGGTCCAGTGCAAAAGGCATCGTAAAAGTTGGTTTAGGAAAATGTTGATTGACCAGCTAATGAGACTGAAAATGTTGGGATTTTGCAGTCTGGTATAAAAAAGGTTTTACATGCATAATTATATATATATATATATATATATATATATATATATATATATATATATATATATATATATATATATATATATATATATATATATATATATATATATATATATATATATATATGTGTGTGTATGTATATGTATGTATATGTATAACTGAATCACGAAAATCTGGAACGTGATGAATATATAAATAAAGGCAATACCACTAAGGAAAGAGAAACGACGGAATGGTGCTAGGCCTTTCGACTTGTTGTCCTTTACTTAGCAAAATATATATATATATATATATATATATATATATATATATATATATATATATATATATATACATATATACATATATATATATATATATATATATATATATATATATATATATATATATATATGCGTGTGTGTGTGTCCTATTCTATTGATCAAATATTACTGTTCCTCTCCACCCATATACAGTAGACGTGAGGTAAAATGCATCATATAAAACCTTCACCTGTAATTGTAACCAAATATATTACTACTGAAACAAACAGCTTCATATAAAGAGAAATATGTTAACTTTTCCCTTCTTGTACTTGTACTTTATACGATTGTAACGGTTCCACACATAAGGTCTAGTACACCATTTCCAACCTGTGAATCCAGTTGTAGAGATGAAAATACCTTCCGGAACACGAAGTCTTTATATACAGTTCAGGATCAGCCCATAAAGAAAAATGTCTTTGTCTTTACCTTTACCTTGTTTCATTCGATTGATTTATTAATTTTGCCCAGACATGCTTTATCATCATTTCCCAACTTCAAAAATGATGTACAGTGGAATGTTAATACACATTGAATATTAATCATTAGACATATCAGATTTCAGTAAAATCCAGAATTTTTTAAGACATAAAAAACAAAAATTTAAAAACGGATATTAATATACTCTGATATCTAAGCATTAGACATTTCAGATTTCAGTAAAATACAAATTTTTAGAAAACTTTTATAAAAAGGTAAACATTTAAAAACGATTTCTGCTTTGTGGCATTTAGTCGACATTCCATCAAGCTTTAATGCATTTGTCTTTTTCACCCTCTAAATTTTTTATTTTTTATTCTTTTGCTGCCAGACGTAAGACGTTATACTACATGTACAACGTGGTGCTGCCGTGCATGATGATGTCCGTGCTGACGCTGCTCGTATTTTGCCTGCCGCCCGATTCCGGCGAGAAAATAGCCCTGGGCGTCACTGTCCTCTTGGCTTTTAGCGTCTTCATGCTCGCCATCGCTGAGAAGATGCCCGAAACCTCCGAATCCATCCCGCTCATCGGTAAGTCCTTTCTGGGGTTTTATTTTATCGTGTTTTATTTAGTGTAGAAGTTATAGGGAGTATGTATAATGTATATATATGAATATGTCTCAGTGCTGTAATCCTCAACTTCCGCGGTCAAGGCCGAGTCCGATTCCTCAGCTCCTGAGGTCAAGGCCGAGTCGGATTCTTCAGCTTCTGAGGTCGAGGCCGAGTCCGATTCTTCGGCTTCTGAGGTTAAGGCAGAGTCCGATTCCTCAGCTTCTGAGGTCAAGGCCGAGTCGGATTCTTCAGCTTCTGAGGTCAAGGCCGAGTCCGGTTCCTCAGCTTCTGAGGTTAAGGCTGAGTCCGATTCCTCAGCTTCTGAGGTCAGCTTCTGAGGTCGAGGCCGAGTCATTCTTCGGCTTCGAGGTTAAGGCAGAGTCCGATTCCGATTCCGATCAGCTTCTGAGGTTAAGGCAGAGTCCGATTCCTCAGCTTCTGAGGTTAAGGCTGAATACAATTCCTCAACTTTTGAGGTCAAGAGTGAGGTCGAATCCTGAACTTATGAGGTCAAGGCAGGATCCGGGTCCTTAATTTTGGAGGTCAATTTGGACTCAGCTTCTGAGGTCAAGGCCGGGTCTGAGTCAATATCCTCCGAGGTCAAGGTCGAGTTCGACTTAACTTCTGAGGTCAGGGCCGAGTCAGAGTTCTCATCTTGCGAGGTCAAAGCTAAGTCCGTTTCCATACGGCCCAACTTCATGTTACAATGTCTAAATTTGTATCTTGAGTGACCACTACATGTCCGAAGTCAAAGTCAATCAAAGGGTCATATTTCTCAAGAAATTAAACCCTAATAATCGTGTAGACGCTACTAAGGTTACAAACAGAAGTGAATTTTGTTGAATGGCTTAAATAATTATAGAAAACAAAATATAGTTGTTCACATTATTCAGCCCTCACCTCAATAACCAAAAGGTCACTTGTAATGTAATGCGGTATATACCACCGCCAGTGAAAGTACTTAAAATGAGACAGTGGATAGGCAAAGCATTGCTTATATTCGTATTATTGTTCTACAGCCAATGTTAAGCTTTGATTTTAAGTGATTTGAACACCTTGTACTTATGTGAAAGATAAAAAGCCGAGGAAAATACAGCGACTGAAATTATCATGTACCATCAAACAATGTTCTTCATGCCGCGTAACACATTTCATTTGTACTATAGAGAATTATCATTTATCAAATAATATATATATATATATATATATATATATATATATATATATATATATATATATATAGAGAGAGAGAGAGAGAGAGAGAGAGAGAGAGAGAGAGAGAGAGAGAGAGACTAAAGACGTTCCTAAACTTCCAGGTATTACTCGTGTTTTTTTTTTTTTTCATGTGAGGGATGCGATGAGCTCGCATCTCTTCGAATTTTTCACATTATTTGCTTTTCTTCAAAGGTCTCCATGTTCTAAATACAGGGAAGGACTCTTTTGAAGGCTTGAGTTCCTTTAATAGAGGCTAGGATTTTCTTTCCCATTCCATGAACTGAAGGATCGGGCTTTTATGCATTTTATGCTGCGCAGAAAAAATGGGCGTCCCATTCCCAAAGTCAAAATTTTGCTTTGCTGAAGAATCTGGCAATGGACTTCACTAATGAGAATACTGACGAAGGCTGAGAGATGAGGCCGGGCCCCCGAGAGCAAGTCCACATTTCCTGTCGATCCGTTGTTAATTCCTTATTCTTTAAAGATATGTGAAGCTCGGCCTCTGATATGTATAACAAAGTTCTAAGTATTCCTTAAGTACTTTGCCTATATTTTTCCATAATGTAACGGTAAGAATTTTTTCCAGTATGTACATTTTCAGGAAGTTAATATTTGTTCATGCCTATGCATCTAAGAAAGCATAGTTATAGAATAAAGAACGATGCGTGTACATTTTGGCGTCGATGACTACGGCTAGTAATATGTAAAATGTAACATGAAACATGTCCATACATAACTTCCTTCAGTTTTGAGACCTGTAAAGTGCTTTAACCATACCACCGACTGAATCATGTTCTTGACTCTCGTAGGATTCGCCCTGATTTTATATATGAGAGGAGCAAACTGAAGCAAGCATAAGTTAAATAAGTTGGACAGCAGCTAGAAGGGAAGAAATCAAAGGGAACGAATGAATGCCAAAAGGCAGAAAGCAACGCAGCTGAAGAGAGGAGAACTTCTGTTCTTCTATATATATAGTTGGCCTTATGCCACATGGGAAAAGTCGTGGGAAATTTCCATATGTACAGTACATCATTTGCCCTGAAAACTTTGTATTATGTTGCGTGTTACTGTATTGATACTACCCCAGGAGATTCAAAATCCTGTTCTGTTATTATGGTCAGTAATCTCAGTTCAGTATCAGATATTGAGTCATTATCTATCTTTTATAATAAAATCCGAGTGGATCTTTCTTGTCTGTCTGCCCCGGGTGGGGGGATAGGTAGGGGATTGGGAGGGTAGGGGAGACATGACACATCCACCCTCATCCTGCAAACCTGTTTGTCCTCCCCGGGTGGGGCAGGGTAGGTAGGGGATCAGGAGAGTAGGGGAGACGTGACGCATCCACCCTCCTCCTACGAACCTGTTTGTCCGGCCCGGGTGGGGACGGGGTAGGTATGGGATTGGGAGGGTAGGGGAGACATGACGGGCAGCGCCGGGTTCCAGCTCGTTACAGAATTATTTGCCATCAATGTCGTTAAAGGTAATGACAGTTATGCTTTTCATTGTGAAAATACTCGTTGCGCTAAAGATATTTAATGATATTGTAAAAGTAATGATAATGAGAAACGAACTGTCAGAGACCGGCTTATCTTTTCTCTCAACTCTCATATATTTCAGCGCAATTCCATTGTGCATGGAAAGTCAAGAACTACTTGAGAAAAGATATCTTCTCAAATGGTTGTTTATTGGTAGTGCTGGCGCAACTACCTCATACCTCATATTCTCTGTCATAGTCTCTAATGTTATTGCATTTATGATTGCGTTCGTATTCAGAGAATTCATAATAATTAATATAAGCTATTTTAATTATTTCGGCAAGTGCTTACCTGTTAATTTCGCCTATATGGACATCCCATTGAACTAATCTTGTTCCATCGAATGTCTTGCTATTAATCTATTCTTATATGTATTTGATTGCTCATAAAGTCATATATATATATATATATATATATATATATATATATATATATATATATATATATATATATATATATATATATATATATATGTGTATGTGTGTGTGTGTGTGTGTGTGTGTGTGTAAAGGCCTTTGTTTGTATATGTGTGTGTGTGTGTCTTTGCGTGTAGTGCACAAGGGGGTTTGCTGTATGGTATTTTCAGCTCCATACTGTGTACTGATATTGCACAACTCAAGAGAAAGTCATGATGGTGCGTGGGTATGATGGAGAAGAGAAATGTGAGATAGTTGATTGGTTTTAGTGGAAAAAGCTGAATTCTTCGAAACTTTGTAAGACAAAGGCGAGACAGCAGTGTGTGTGTGTGTGTGTGTGTGTGTGTGTGTGTGTGTGTGTGTGTGTTCA
>NC_089786.1:13636008-13651008 GCF_040412425.1 Macrobrachium rosenbergii | reverse complement strand
AATATCCTAAACGAAAATATTCATTCAAGGCAGAATTTAACTAGTCCAGAAGATTAGCCATACTCGTACTCGGCATTGACATATCATTAGCAGGAGTGGCACCTGCTGACATTGCAGTAATAGTGACATTTGCCAGCTTGAGTGGGCAGTATTACTTATCTCGTTGATATTACCTCCCATGTAATGTTCGCTGTGCGTAAATGCATATACACTCCTTGTATTGAGAATCCTGAATGACCTTGGACTTATGAAGCACAAATAACTCATTTTTATTCATTTTGGCTTGGAAATAATGTACCGGTACTCCATAGGGAATTATACATGATAATTCCTCTTATCCCTACCAGGGTTCGAACATGTATGTATACATATATATATGTATGTATATACGGTATGTGTGTGTATATATATTGTATATATATATATATATATATATATATATATATATATATGTATAGTTAGTGTGTGCGCACGCACACAGCATACATATGTACATCACTTAATTTCTCATTAGTCTCAACGCCCAAAATGATTTGACGAGCCACATCTGAGAGCATAATATTAATGCATCTTTCGTAAGGTTTATGACTCACACCATGTTTATAAAACATATTAATTAATTGAACATTTCACATTACTCAAATACACGGACACAACTTTCTGTAAAAGTGACCATTCATATAGAAAAGTTTCGTGCTTTGAATAATGAATTTCATTTGTAATGATTAGATAACAGGTTTTTGCACGAATGACATGAATTTATACGTTAAAAAATGTGATCCTCTTTATTAAATTGAAAAATGCAAAACCACAGGAGTTAGAAAAAATACGAACTGAATATTAAAGAGGAAAAAACTTGTTTTTGGTACTGCCCAAAGACCCATCTTTAAAAGAAAGAAAACTAGATTTTGGTGTTGCCCATATTGTCTCACGTCGCAATAACGCCCTTATCGTCTCCTTCAGGCATCTACTTAACGGCCGTCATGACCATCACCTCCATCAGCATCATCATGACTGTCATTGTTCTGAACTGCCATTACAGAGGACCGATACAGAGGGAAGTACCGCCGTGGATGAAAAGGTGCGTGCACTCCCCGTAGAGTTTAAGTGGTTTGGTTATTCAAAATATGTGCGGATATCCGGTGGCATTTGTATCGAAGCTGTACAGTTTTACAGTTTCATTGTATTTTTATGTATACTTTTTCAAGGGCGTTGGAATTTTCAGATATAACAGTGCGTAGATGGACAGTCGTGCTTCAGGTATCAAAGGTGCTTTGAATATCGATGTGAAAATATTTGCTATGGTCACAGAGTCCAAATCGGACTGAGAGTCCAGGACTCTTTATTATTTTTAAAAGAGAAAACAGTTTTTATTGTATTCCATCCTCGTTTGTTTTGCTAAGAAAGATGAGTATAAATAGGTAAATGTTTGATTTTGTTTCAAAAGTTTAGTAACACTGAAAACAACATTTTGTGAATATTCAAATTCAGTAGTTAAGATATTATGAAATCAGAAAATCAGTTTTCAGCACTAGTAAATACTTAGAATCAAAGGCTTCAATATTCATAACATACAGCCCCAAGAAACGAAACAAACTCAAGTTATACGAAGCTTTATAGTTACCTGCTAGAAAGATCACTCGGAAGTCTGTACACAAATCTTTGAAATCTGAATACTTAACGAGGAATTTAACAAAAATCTGCCATCTCCATTGCAATATATTGCTATGCGAAAGAAGTGTATGCAAGTATTTAAAATCTCAAAATTAAAGAACAGCCAATCATTAGGTTTCAGTTCCGCTCGGAAAAAAAAAAACATATCTAGGTGAAGCTCGGGAGACAAAATTGAAGACTAGGTGACAGCGTTGCTCTCTCTCTCTCTCTCTCTCTCTCTCTCTCTCTCTCTCTCTCTCTCTCTCTCTCGCCATGTATGCGAGGTGAAACCAAAGCTCTTTTCCTAAAATTTTCTGATCCGCATCACTGTAAAACTCTCTCTCTCTCTCTCTCTCTCTCTCTCTCTCTCTCTCTCTCTCTCTCTCTCTCTCTCTCTCTCTCTCTCCAAACATTAAAACATGTTTGAACATTAATCCAGATGTCAATAATCAGAAAATCTATTCTTTTCAAACTTGGAAAAACTTTAATCACCCCAAGTTTTTAAGGGTCTTCCATCTAATAAGAAAACGCCTCGAAGAGCAATGTGGCTCTCTCTCTCTCTCTCTCTCTCTCTCTCTCTCTCTCTCTCTCTCTCTCTCTCAAACATTAAAACATGTTTGAACATTAATCAGATGTCAATAATCAGAAAATCTATTCTTTTCAAACTTGGAAAAACTCTCTCTCTCTCTCTCTCTCTCTCTCTCTCTCTCTCTCTCTCTCTCTCTCTCTCTCTCTCTCTCTGTATATGTGTGTATGGAATAAAAGTCATTTTCGAATAAAATACAAATATTTAGGAGAAATTAGCCTACTTTATCCTAAAAGTATGGTATTTACAGCTGAATTTATTCTCATTGGGCTGAGAATGTGTCCAGACCTCCTTGGAAAATTATATGAATTCCTAAAGTAGAGAGAGAGAGAGAGAGAGAGATAAAGCTTTCTTACGTAGCATCCTTCCTCAGTTGCTATGCTCCCTCGCTTCAGACTCCGGACACTTTATTTGCTTTTTATTTTCGAAGTAAGAAAAGTATTTGAAGACGGAATTAGAGAACAAATTAGAATTCGGGGCAAATGAGAACTAATCTGTATGGGGAATAGCTTCCACCCAAAGTTTGTAGCGGGCGACTCATCCCAATGTTGAAAATTGTCCGGAGCAAATGGCCGTGGAGTGAGAGTAACAAATATTCTCTGTAGAAGTTGTAATTGTTGTTTTAAACCCTCGATCTGCAACTTTAAGAATCAGAAAGAGTCCTCTCGACCGTCTACCAAGGTTCAGTTTGGTGTCCTGATGTCCACCGAATGTAGAAGATTTTTGCTCGATTCTTTAATATTATGTGGTTTTTGAAATATCATATTTGGTGGTAATGGTCTCAAATTGTCATTATAAATCTTCCTTTTTCATCACTCTGAGATTCTAAGTTATGTCTTTAAATGTTAAACCCAAAGGTCGTGTAGTTATCGAATAAAGAATATTAACTATCGAGTAGTATTTAGTTTTGAAATGCTAAATTTTTATGCTGACTTATTGTGTAACAAAGATGAACCATCGTGTTTATCACTTGGAAATGTCATATGTAGTCTCCATCTAAAGTCGCACTGCGTAGTGATTTTATTTATTATGTATAAAGAAGATTTGGTAAAACAGAAAGTAGGAATGGATTGCATGAATCTAGAAAAGTTAGAGAATGATAACGAGTTACTAAAAGTATGTTTAAAGGAACTGTTAGGCTCAACTGATTACAGATGATGTGCTACAACAAATTTCTGAGATGTCTTAATCACGGACGTTTGAAGTATCATCTCATCATTAAAGCCTATGACC
This sequence comes from Macrobrachium rosenbergii, assembly GCF_040412425.1. Lineage (NCBI taxonomy): Eukaryota > Metazoa > Arthropoda > Malacostraca > Decapoda > Palaemonidae > Macrobrachium > Macrobrachium rosenbergii. The sequence goes on along the minus strand of NC_089786.1, from coordinate 13,647,536 downwards.
CTCAGACATCCCAAATCCTATGAGGGTGGTGGGTAGCGGAGCTTTCTACAGTGTGTTTAGAACAGTACACTTTGCAGCTTCCTTTCGGCCCCCAGCTATATTGCATTCTGCTTTCTGCTTCTCATTTGTCTCCATTGATCTTCCGTTACCTTGTTGCCAGCACCTGAAATTGTTTTTTAGCCTTTTTCTTCACCTCCATTCCCGCTTCCTTTCTTCAACATCTAACAACTCATAACTGCTGCTTCTTAGTGCAACCGTGGGATTTTCTCCCGGTTCCACCGTGAGATCCTTACACAGACACCACCCTACTTACAAACGAGGTACGTTTCGGAAGGACGTTTGTATGTTGAATTTTTTGTAAGTTGGTTACTGTACTCCTCATGACTATTTAAGTACAGTATGATATAAAATCAATTCAGTACTGTACGTTTTTTCATCCTAAAACACAATACGCTGCCCATACAGTACTGTCTGTATAGACAAAACAAAATTTTAAACTTGCAGGTGGCAAAAGGAAGCGCTCTGAACACAATTTTAATCTGGGATCCCGTTTGTTTGTATCTCTGAATGTTTGTAAGTTGAAAGTTCGTAAGTAGGGTGGTGTCTGTACTTCATTTCCTTTATTTTCCTGGAACTCCTTATCTTGATGTCCAACCACTCAAACCTCTACTTTTCACTCTCTTAAACGCTGAATGGCCGAAAGTTCCCCACCAAAATTTCGTAAATCAAGTCAAATCAACCTTTGACTGTCTGGCTTCAACTATCGTTTCTCATTTTAGACTTAAATCGAGCCAGCTGCTGCAATGAACTTTTAGGCCGTAAGGCCCCTCGTTAGTATTAGGTAGAATAATAATAATAATAATAATAATAATAATAATAATAATAATTATTATTATTATTATTATTATTATTATTATTATTATTATTATTATTATTATTACTGGGAATTAAAAGCCACAGTAGTGTTAAAAATATTCATGTACAAAGTTAATTCTCGATATTACAGCCTCGTTACAGAGTCGTCATGTTTCATTATTATTATTATTATTATTATTATTATTATTATTATTATTATTATTATTATTATTATTATTATTATTATTATATGAGACACACAAGTGATTAATTACTAATTTGCATATTTCCCCCCATTTTCTTCCTCCTTTCAACAACCCCTCATTGTATTCGACCAATCCTCCTGTCTGTCTGTCTGTCTGTCTCTCTCCTCCCTGTCCGCCTGACGAACCGCGCAGGGTGTTCCTTCGCAGCGGCAAGAAAGAGAAGAAGAAGAACGGCGGGACCAACGGCAGTGGCGGCCTGGGCGGAGGTCCCGCCAGCACCTTCGCCAGTTTCGCCAGGGCCAAGAGGGGGATCCTGAGCCGCGGCCTGAAGAGGCGTCGCACTCGCTCGAGCAAGGGCGGCGAGGAGGCCACCATCACCCACTCGCACATCAACGCCCACGCCCACACGAGGGTGGTCACCACCGCCCTCTACGACGACTACGCTAACAACATCTCCAAGGATCGCGTTCCCAAGGTGAGGTTTAGATTTGATTCTCTCTCTCTCTCTCTCTCTCTCTCTCTCTCTCTCTCTCTCTCTCTCTCTCTCTCTCTCACACACACACACACACACACATATACACACTTTTTACCCAACTCTCTCTCTCTCTCTCTCTCTCTCTCTCTCTCTCTCTCTCTCTCTACTACACACACACACACACACACACCCACGCGCTCTCTCTCTCTCTCTCTCTCTCTCTCTCTCTCTCTCTCTCTCTCTCTCTCTCTCATACACAAACACAAACACACACACACATTTTTTACCCAATTCTCTCTCTCTCTCTCTCTCTCTCTCTCTCTCTCTCCAGCAATAACACAAAATCAAGAGATTCAGTAACAATGGACATATATGTATACTGATAATAGGATATATTAATATGACCTGACTGTGTCTTTGTCCCCGTCCCGACGCGCAGAGCGACACCATCTGCGTCACCGTCGACGGAGTGGTGGAGGAGGTGAAGGAAGCAGGGCCTGGCAAGACCACCTACTCCAGCACCGAGGACCTGCAGAACCTCAACATCGGCTGGAGGGATTACAACAATGACAACACCTTCAGAAGGACAAACTCGAGCAGGTGAGGGCAAAGATGCTCACGGTAATTAGGTACTTGAATGGATTGCTGGTACTTGAATGAATTCGCACACACCTGTTAAAACAATTAGATTGTAATATTAATAATAATGATATCCTTTATTTCATCTCAAGGCCATACACATGGAATATACAAAGTAGAGACAGTAACATACACAGTCTAGATACATGAGATAACATGATAAAAAATGATAAATCGGCACTGCCCACACAGTTGCTAAAGAAGTGCATAAAATAGTATTCATAATAACGGTAATGACAGTAATAATATTGAGAATAGTGTCACGCTCTTATGGTGAATGGTCTATTCATTTGTTTATCTTGGCTCATGCTCTAATGAAAATTACGCACATACATTAAATAAGTGCATCCAAATATTTATGGGGAACAATTCAGAGTCTTGAATGTACACTTAATTGCCTATGTACAGTGATCTCTTACTGATACATTCTGGAACCCTTGTCTGGAATCATGAACGCCAGTTGATTATGCATATCAACTAGCAAAGTACACCTGCAGGTTTACAGATCTGTCTAATATGTGTGTGTATATATAGATATATATATATATATATATATATATATATATATATATATATATATATATATATATATATATATATATATGTATATATATGTATATATATATATATATGTATAATGTATATATATATATATATATATATATATATATATATATATATATATATATATATATCTATAAAGTATGTACGTATACACACACATACACGTACACACACATTAATAAAAATTTTGTAGAATGAGGGATGCACGCTAATTACACACATGTGCTAATTAAGGATTTGTCTAAAACCTTAAACGTACGATATTTACTTACGTACATTGTAAGGACATGTATAACGCCACAAAAGTAAGTAATTAAGAAACCAAATAAGCACATACAGTTATATTTATGTATATTAATCTACATTTATGTATATTAATATACATAAATCGGAGAAATTTTATGCTACAAAGTAACGCATGGACTAAATAAGTAGATACATACACAAATTCATATATATGTCTGAAAATATTTAATTTTCTGGGGGTGGGGAAAAAAGTATTACTTTTGAAACACTTTCATTGGGATTAGTGAGACATTCTTAAACAAGTGCTGTCTATATGCCTAGAGCACAAAAAGAAAAAGTTTGTCAACATATGGAAAGTGCCATTGCTTGTGAAGCTTTACCCAAAAGTAGAATTAGTTTTTGTTTTACTTTTCTGAATGTTTTTAACAGTTGTATATTTATCAAGTCCATTCAGTTATGTTTGGATGTGAGTCCGGGGAGCATTTGAAGTCACCTTAGTGTATCCTAAACCCTAAAACCATTTTTCCATTATTCTCTTCCCTGACAGTGCCTACAGCCCCAACCTAGCAGCAATCGGACCCAGCCGCGTTCAGGAGGAGATCATGAGAACACTGAAAACCCTTCTGAGTCGCCATGAACGAGAGGACGCCGACAAAAAGCGCCTGAACGAGTGGCGAGTCATTGCCATCACCGTCGACCGCATCCTCTTCTGGATCTTCTTCATCGTCACCACCGTCAGTTCGGTCGTGTTCCTCGTCATCCTGCCGGTTGTCAAACGCTCCGAATACGTCCGGAATACCTGAGGTTGCTGGTCGGCGTTCGGCTACGTGTAGCAGTGTCGCTAGAGATCAACATGCATCATCCTCCCCCTAAAAAGCTCTCCTACCAGTCTTGATATTTTGGGGGTCGCCCGCGACCGCCCAAAGTTCATTTGAGTCAGAAACCAGGAATCAATCTTCCCTCCAGGTGGACCCTGAGCTGCTATTTGTCTTGGTCTTCGGCGGCACCCCACCTCACACAGCACTTGGATGTATCTCTGACAATGCCACTCGGTAAAACATGACGCTTAATCCGTCTTTCCGTTCGTTTGTTCGTTTATTCGTCGATGTGTCCGAATACATTGGAGCAGAGAGCAGAGGTGAGAGATGAAGCCTCAAGGCGGGTGTTTGGGACCTGCCCTCTTTGACGAACTCTTGTGGCAGCATTTAGCGCGAAGTTTGTGTCTCGGCATGAGACGGCGTGGAAGGTTTTTGTCCGTTCCTATTGTATCTTTCATTCCAGTTCTCAATGAAGCCGTCGAGTACCAGTGGTAGAGATAGTGAAGAAATAGAGAAACAGGTGGGGTGTCTGTCGGTGGAGGCCATGATAGGCTTGTCCACTATGTGATAATGGCTTCCAAGTCTCCAAGAGTGTCATCGTCGCAGTGCGGTAACAGGTAGAGCAAGATCGGTGCTTTCTTTGCCTTTTTTGATCCAAAACTTATAAAATACTATAATGATTATAACTATGATTAATAATAATACTAACAATAATTACTATAATCCAGGTGGGCCACTCTTAGTACTAGTAGCAAGACGAGTTGTTAGCCCCTGGACAGTGACTTGACTTTTATTTTCATAATTCTAAGAAGACGAGATTTTTCCTCTGCAAGGTAAGCTCTGGGGAAAACTCTGTAACTATTGCAGTTGTTGTTGTTAATAGGCATTAGTTTGGTAAAGAAAAGTCGAGAAAGATTAAAAAGAATAATTATATATATATTATATATATATATATATATATATATATATATATATATATATATATATATATATATATATATATATATATATATATATATATATATATATATATATATATATATATATATATAATATATATATATATAATATATATATATATTATATATGTATATATATATATATATATATATATATATATATATGTATATATTAGTAGATGCGACTATATCGACTTGAAACTATTCTCGCGGTCTTTGTAGTGAGTTAGGACCTATGCATTTTGTTAAAGGCTGCCCACAGCTTCCGTTGCGGGCTGATGTTAGAACTTTTATTAATTCAAAAAGGAAAATTATAGTCCCTTCGCGGGATGGTCATAGAAATTTAATTTTCAAACAAAATGACGTAACTTTGTTCCCCAAAATATTCGACATACGAGGAACTGTTATGATGATAAGCCTTAACTTGTGGTTATTCAAATATTTGAAAGTTTATCTATATAGTTTAGGGAGATTCTCTATACCAGTAGATATCGAACTAATTATAGCAGGCTCAATTGATGACTAATAAAGCATTACTGTTATTTCACAGCGGTGTCACACAAGCACTTTTTCCGCCGTATTTTTAGCGTCTTGTTGCATTATGCCTCATATACTATCTGTTCCGTTCATTACTAGTTTTGTTGACGATGTTTTACACTACACTGGTCAACGTCAGTTTTGATACGGGCATTGGTTGCACCGTGCAAAAGGCGCCAGATTATATGCCCATGTGACAAGGAATGTATAGCGAAAGATTTGTATGTCGGAAGGCAAGCAAGGTATTTGGTTCCTGAAATCCAGCATTTGCACGAAAGAAGAATCAGTTCTTTCTAAATCGAGGACGAGTGTGTTTTCTGCTAAGCTTGCCACTTGACTGAACTCGTTTGAAATTAAACGCTTCATTTTTAGCGCTAAACTATAGTTGTTATAAGTATGTATCTATCAGTTGCATTTCAACATCACATATTTTGGTTCAAAGAATATTTGTGTGAATATATATATTATGTATATATATATATATATATATATATATATATATATATATATATATATATATATATATATATATATATATATATATATATATATATATATATATATATATATATATATATATATATATATATATATATATATATATATATATATATACACATATACAAAACATGGATTTGTAGATGATGACCCAGATGCAAAAGCAAATCAAAATTTAGAAAACTTATGAGACAAATTCAAAAGAGATAAATTTGCCAATGGAAATGAGAATAACAAATCGAAAATTAGGTAGTAAATTTAGAAATCATCAAAAGTTGAGGTTGTACACGAATTTTTCAAATGGAGAAAACACTTCAACACGATATAATTTCATTTTCATTTCATCTCTTTCAGCTTCTTTTAGTTATGTTTTTTTTTTTTCGAAGACACTGACTCACATTTTCACTAACTTGTATCATTCATCAACCCACATCAACATGGCGTGGGTGATTCACCTAAAATTTATTTTATTATGAAATATTATTATACATTAAATGTGCTGTGCAACCGACACCATTAGTATAGCATTAGCGAGGAGAATGCTTCATTGTCATGAGGTGTTCGTTGTCTTAGGAATGTTTTAAGTGATTTGGAAAGACCCATTCTGCTGGAGCAAATTGTTTTCAGAAATTTAGGCCAGGTGCTTCGATATCATGAGTCCTCCTCAACTTCTACACTGCATTTTACCTCAAAAGCTAAACCTCTCCGTTCTTGTGCAATGTCCACTTTTTATAGTGCACGGTGTTGCAACGTTTATTGCATCATTTTCTTAATTTTTGTCTATAAAAATGTCTTGTACAGCGTACGATCTCCTTAACCACGTCTCTATTGATAAGTATTTCTTTTTTAATCAGACTTTCTCCAAGGACGCTCTTTCTACCTTCCTTGAAATCTGCTAATTATATTTTAATAGAAGTGATCTAAATTCATTTCTCACATAAACAATATATTCATATATCAGTATGGATATGACCTCTGTTACACTTAAAATCCCAGAGTGATGACATACTAGGCAGCTTTCCCTATTTTTATATTGTTCGCATCATCTAAAAACATACAGAACGGTTCCCTTTTTCTGTTTCATGATCATAACAGACAAGTTCCCTTTTAGCAGCCGGCTCCTTTCAATCTAGGAGAAAGGTAGCTGTCGTTTAGGAGAGCTTCATTCCTGTTTCCCACTTGCTTTCCTTTTGGGTGTCGATTCAGTTGAAGTACGAGTGTGGAAGTGGCTGTTGTGTTGTTTTTCCTCCTGTAGAGGAAGATTTGAACGATTGTGGCTGTGTTGTAGTGATAGCGAGATTAACCACTTAGGCAAAAGGTTAGGGAGACAAAGTCGGGATCGAAAATTTCTAAGATCAAAAAACACTTTTGATTAAAAAAAAAATAAAAAAAATGGGAAAGAAGAATGAGGCCTTCCTAAAGGATTGCAACCATTTTCATGGGTTTTTTGTCTACCTGGATGCCTTTGCAGTGTGCTACGCAAAATTCGGAGCTGATGCATGCATCCATACATGAAATACTTAGATTTCTATAAATTGATAATAAGCATTCAGTATTTACCCGTCAGATGACGCTAAATGTGATCAGACAGCAGAGATGGCTTAGTAGAGAGATTGTCAAAGTACTCAGGACAGACAGAAAATATCTTCAGAAAATATCGTTAACTATTTAAGTTGGGACATACATTTTACTATTTATTTTTCCGTCATTACCTGGTTATATTAGGACTAAACTACATTACCCCTTTCTCTCCAAACCCCTTTTTATGTTTATGTGGTGTCTGTTGTGCCGTTGATGGCAACCATTGGCACTGTTACTTTTCATTATTCAGATTATCCACATGAGCATTCACGTTCCTTATTACACACACGAAATAACTGGAATAAATATGAAGCATGCAGATGATTTTTTTATTTGAATTTTAATACAGACGTTATCTTAATCAGTCAAGAGGCTGAAATTTAAAAATTTAGTGATTGGTGTAAATAAACCTTTAATGAACTTTTTCAAGAATATTAAGTGATGCTTGGCAGACAATTATCTGTGTGAAACATTATTCGAGATTATTTGGTTGGTTTTAAGAAAATGTATTGCTCAGATTATGTGTCTTCTGGTTTAATCTATTTCCTTGCCATTGTGTAATCGAGAATTTGATGAACAGGATGGAATTATATTTCTTATCACATGGTATATCTGAGTTTCACCTGTATATAATTCATTACTCTAACATTCTATACTTATTTTTGTGATCAGTGTCGTAAAGAACTTTGAGTAAAAATTCTCTTTCTGAACTTATGAATAAAATAAAATTATATAAGCCAGTACAAATCCTTATGTAAAAATATTTCAAATTGATTGGGATAACGTTTTCATGCGCTCTTTAAAAAAACACGAATTTGAGTGACTCTCTCTCTCTCTCTCTCTCTCTCTCTCTCTCTCTCTCTCTCTCTCTCTCTCTCTCTCTCTCTCTTCTACAGGAGTTACGAACCGTTCTGTTTCATGTAAAGTAGCAGAAGTATTTGGTAACAGCCATTGGACTTGGTTCTTACTCTTATGATAATTTTCAGATCAGTGAATATCTTGCATCGCGAGTGGCCATAGTCTACTCCGAGTAGAAATTAATCAATTTTTAAAATATTAATAATTTTTTTTAAATATTAACTCGGACAATAGGATTCGATACAGATATCCCTTCGCAAGGTATCCAAGGGACGGAATGAAACTCATTTATGGTAAGGCCGTTAGAAGTTCTATCTGCCTCTTGTTTTGATATTATTATCATATACTCGTAAGTCAGACTCACAACTTCCTTGTTTTCTCTAATTATTATTATTATTATTTCTGTCACAGTTTTCTTATTCTGTTTTATCTCATTTTTATTATGTTGTTTTTTTCTTAATGTCACATTAAACTCTCTCTGCTTCCTCTAATTGCTATAAATGGCATTACTGTTTTTGTTTAACAGTCAAAATTCTCATTTTAAAGTGTCTCGATTTCCGTTGTTTTAGCGAATACCAAACATCAAGACGAAAAAGGAGTCATCGACTTGAAGGTCAAGGTCACGAGAGTAAAGATTCCTCCAAGGACGAATGCTTAACCCATTACCTCTTCTGTTCATGGTTAACTAGGGACATATTTCGCATTCTAACTCAAATCAGAACGCATTATTTGGTTCCTCATTGTACTAAAAGACCTCGCACTATTTCATATTAATCATTATTTCATAGTCATACTCACATATAATTCAGATCTTTTAAAAAATGAAATTTAATTACATTATTTGTCGCCATCAAACTAATCACTAATCACTTGACCTTTTAGGAAAATTATTCTTAATATCGACTCCTTCAACCTAAACCCAACTAGTGGCTTTGATATAGCACACTTATCTAGAATAGGCATGATGGAAGCAAGAAATATGTTGAAGGAACAAGCGGGTATTCGCTTGGTAAAAAAAAAAAAAAGAAAAATGAATCTCGCTGAGAAGGAAGAAGAAAAAGTTGTGGGTTTATCCCGAGGAAGAAAAAAGTGGGGATTATCTTACAGAAGAAGAAAGAGTGGGGCTCACCCCGAAGGAGGAAGAAAAGGTGGGGATTGCTCTGAAAGGAGGAAGGAAGAGGCAAATAACCTCAAATGAAGAAGGAAAAATATGAAATCATTTCGAAAGAGGGAGGAAAAAGTTGGGACTTATCGTAAAGGCAGAATGAAAAGTGGGGACTTGCCCCAGATGAAGAAGGAGAAGTTGGGACTCACCCCGAAGGAAGTAGGCAAGTTATACTTTTCAGTAGAAGGAAGAAAAATAGGAACTCACCCCAAGGGAAGAATCGAAAAATGGGAACTCACCCCAAGGGAAGAATCGAAAAATGGGAACTCACCCCAAGGGAAGAATCGAAAAATGGGAACTCGCCCCAAGGAAAAATAGAAAAAAGTGAAGGCTCAACAGGAAGAATAAGGAAAAACGTGGGGTTTCCACTGAAGAAAAAAAGGTGGGGACTCACCCCAAATTAAGAAGGGCTGTAATAGAGGAAAAAAAGAAGAAAATAACGAATGAAACAAAAGTCCTCCTTTTGAAAGGTGGCAGGTTAAAGGAGTAAATCGACCAGGGGTAGAGTTATTGAGATAAGGTCTGATTGACTTGGCTAAAGAGCCTTTGGAACATTCCTTTTAAAAGTATGACGCCCAAGCCTCACTTCCCCAAATTTAAACTCACTGTTGTGGTGGTCATGGTTTCACGTGTCACATGTGGAATCAGGGATTTGTTCCTATCGCCACAGCTGCAAAATTGGTATTTTTCATAACGGTTGAAGTAAGAAACTCAAATTTCGACTAAACGTAAATGAATGAACAAGGCTACTGACTCTTTAGCATGGAAATTCATATTATGAAGCATTACGCTGTTCATTTGGGACAACGGATGATAAAGGCAAAATTTTAAGTTAGCCGCCTCAATAGAAGATGAAAGCAGGGCCCTCTTTTTGCTCTCAGCCAATAATAGTACTGTGTAACACACAGGGCAAAAAGATAAGAAACCTAACCTCGTGCATGTATTCTTCTCTTTCTCTCTCTTCTTGCAAAAATGAAAATACACTGTCAGCCATTCCCTGACGAATTGTGCAGTGCTGCAATTTCTCACTTAATCTTTTTTTTTTTCAGCAGGAAACATAAAACCATGAAAGCATAGTCTCATTGCTTGCCTTAGTCATCATTCATCCCAAATATGTTCGGTAATATTTGATTTTTAATCCCATGTATGTGTATATATATATATATATATATATATATATATATATATATATATATATATATATATATATATATATATATATATATACTGTATATATATAATATATATATGTATATATGTATGTATTTATATATATATATATATATATATATATATATATATATATATATATATATATATAATTTCAGCCTCCTATAGACAGATCTCCCTATGATACGAACTTATATCTTGGCGTAAAACCAACCATGGTCATCAACGCCTTATTACGAACCTAATCAAAACTCTAAATGTGACTCCATTTACCATTCCTTGAAAAAAAGAGGAAAATGGTAAAAATAGAAATGAGACTTTTATTTATTATGATATATATAAGGTATAAAATATTTGCATTTATAATACATAAATAATCACTAGTCAGAAGCATCATTTAAGGAGTAACCGCAGAAACCAAAATGCATTAAGCCAAATTGATGGCATCGCCACTTAGCACAAATCTTCAGTTTATTTTCAAAGTTCTTCGTTTCTTTTGGCCTGCAATAATAGACAACATTTGATCGCTCGTTCGCGCGCACTCGCTCGTTTTTATCATCTCGTTAACTGGTGACGTCTCACCTATGCGCTGTAAGTTAAGGCAAAAAATAGCTAAGCAAGCATTTATCGCTATCGTAGTTCATATACAAATTAGAATGTAAGATATATTGCAGGGAAATATACATATATATATAATACATGAATTCGTATATATGTCTATACGATAGTTGCCATTTTACTGAACACTATACACAGTATATATATATATATATATATATATATATATATATATATATATATATATATATATATATATATATAATATATATATATATATATGTATATATATGTGTATATATATATATATATATATATATATATATATATATATATATATATATATATATATATATATACTGTATATGTATGTATATATATATATATATATATGTAAAT
>NC_089786.1:13598508-13631008 GCF_040412425.1 Macrobrachium rosenbergii | reverse complement strand
GTTTTGTCACTGGCTTCTGCCAACGTCGGATTCCTCCCCCGCCCCTTTCCCCCGGAAAAGAAAGATGAAAATAAAAACCGCTGGAGGGAAGATTAAACTCAACGTAAAAGGACGTTTTAATCCTAAGCCTGAAGCATCCTTTCACTCATCTCCCAGGTACACTGAGGCACCACAATTTCTATTTCTCTGTTCTCCAACATTTTTCACTTTTCAGTGGGCGCTAGTGATGGTTATTATCTATATCTCTTATCTAACATTTATTCTTTTGTTATTCATTTCTAAAATGTCCTCTTTATTAATGTTCATCAGAGATTGTGTATTAACTTATTTTTTTTATTTTTTCCTTTTATCTGTGGTTCTAACAAAAAAATGAAGACTAAAATCAATTACTACAATAATCACAAAATTACGTGTATGCGAATGCCTGCAATGACAGCTTTCAAAACGGTGTTGGCACTGGCTTTGGCTTGGGTTATTGACATTTCCTGAGAAGGATGTAAAAGTGCTTGTGGGGTGGGGGAATGCAGGGTACAGGGGGGAAGGGGAAGGGAAGAGCTGGATGCGTAGGAAGAGGAGACAAGAACGAAACACAAGAATGACGACAAAGAAAGGTCAGATGACAAAAAAAAAAAAAAAAAAAAAAACTATTACGAAAATGTTTTGTCAAGATTGGATATGTCAACATCAGAGACCTTGTTTCTCTTTGCGTATGTGTATATATATATATATATATATATATATATATATATATATATATATATATATATATATATATATATATATATATGATCATCATATATATATATAAGGTATCTCAGGTGGATAATATATATATATATATATATATTATCCACTGGGCCACACCCTTGCTTTCCACCTGAGAGACCTATATATATAATATATATATATATAGTATAATATTATATTTATATTCCACACGTTATTGTGTGTTGATGATTTCTATCTTATTCACTATAAGGGATAATTCGAATGAAATGTTGTCTATTGGGTCATTGCTGAGTCGGGAAGTTATAAAACTATATGGTATATAAATAGTTATATATATGCCCAGGTAATTCCTTGGGTGCAGTTGCTCTCAGGTTCCCACTTCTTTTAGACTTGTGTGGCCCATGGATAACGCCCTTGCTTTTACCTGAGAGACCTGGGTTCGATCCCGACGTGAGTCAGAAATTTATTTCTGTTCCATACGTGATTGTGTGTTGATGATTTCTATATATATATATATATATATATATATAATTTTCGTAACTTATATGCGTTTAACTTTATTTCCATTAAAATTAAGCCACAAATGTCGTTTCGTAAGAAATCACTACCTTAGGAATACCTTAAACCCAAGTATTGACAAGACAGTAGTTATATTCTAATAAAGCAACTTTAAGAGAGTTTAGGGAGAAAATAAAATATCTCCCTCCACCTGTCAATCTGTAGGCTACCCCTTGATCAATCCTTGTGGATATGTTACATAATAATAAGTTTTGTCATAACATTGTATTTCTTGCAAAAAACTTTGACAGTGACAGTTTCGTAATTGTTGCGTTAATTATCTTCAGTCCGTCAACCAAGCATTCTGATTGCTGGCGAAATGGGATTTCTTTTGAAACAGCGACCTTTGCATAGTAAAGAGTATATGTCGATCCAGTCATCATTACTGCTCTAGACCACCATTCTTAGGTGAATGTTCATCATACACTCTGATTACGTCAGTCAGTGTAATTTAGGTGTTAATGGCACTAGTATCGTTATGACAGTAGAATGCCAAAGGATATTTATTTTATAATAATAAATATTATCCATCAAATGAGTGGATAACGAGAGGTAGAAACAGTGAAGGAAGGACATTTATTCCCAAAGAGAGAGAGAGAGAGAGAGAGAGAGAGAGAGAGAGAGAGAGATACAGTGATGGCACAGTACAATGGAGGCATTTATTTATTTAAAGGTGTTTTAGTGTGGTTTTAGTGTGGTGTACGTTATTCATAAAATAACGTTGCCTAAATTAAGTCATTTGGTAAAAGTACTACTTGTCACTTGTGTACTGTTTAGCGACTTCCACAGCAGCGTTGCGAACCCCCAGGGGTAAAGGCTGCTGCATTGTGGCGTTGTCGGTTGTCCACTTAGCTGACCCTGATGCTTGGAGAAATTCATGAAGCCAACCGTACTCAACAGTCTTAATAAAAGGGTCCTAGAGACGAATGCTTTTTCAATTCACATTTTCGTTACCATCAACAATGGAATTGTAAGGAACCCATGTTTTTATTTGGCCCACCAGTCCCCACTTTCAAGCGATCTTAGTATTGTGAGTTTTGCCAAAATTTATGTTGCATGAATAAATAGCATGAAAATCGACAAGGTGTATTTTTTTTTTTTTTTAAACATACCCATATATCTGGGAGTTACATTACTTGTGTGGTTAGTCTACGAAGGGTACATCACGCAGTAATTGTAGAAATAACTTGTATCAAAGAAATTTAAATATTTTCATACTAGGAGACGGCATAATGCGTTCACAAGTCAATGTAACTTTTTATCCGATTGAACATTTAAGTATAACAGTAAAACTACCACGGAGAAACCTGCTAGATCTCTGAAACGGAGCTAGTGGAATTTTGTCCTTGGCTTCTGCAGCGTTTCTGATTCCCCCTTCTTCCCCCTCCCGCTTGCCCTGAAAAAGAAAGGTGAAAATAAAAACCGTTGGAGGGAAGATTAAACTCAACGTAAAAGGACGTTTTAATCCTAAGCCTGAAGCATCCTTTCACTCATCTCCCAGGTACACTGAGGCACCACAATTTCGATTTCTCTGTTCTCCAACATTTTTCACTTTTCAGTGGGTGCTACTGACGGATATTATCAATATATTTTTATCTGCAACATTCATTATTAATTTCTGCATTTGTCTTCATGCTTTTGGTCACTTGGCATTTATGCATTCGTTATTCATTTTTAAAATGTCCTCCTCCATATTACTAATGTTCGTCGGAAATTGTGTATTCTTGCTATATTGTTTCTGTTATTTTTCCTGTTATCTGTAGTTCCAACAAAATATAATTTATAGAAAACTTGATGGCTACAGTAGTCACTAAATTGCGCGTATGCGAATGCCTGCAAAGAAAGCTTTCAAAACGGTGTTGGCACTGGCTTTGGCTTGGGCTATTGAGATTTCCTGAGGAGGATGTAAGAGTGCTTGGTGGAGGGGTAATGCAGGGGACAGGGGAGGGAGGGGGAAGGGAGGAGCTGGATGCGTAGGAAGAGGGAGACAAGGAGTGAAACACAAGAACGACGACAAAGAAAGTTCAGATGACAGAAAAAAAAAACATTACGAAAATGTTTTGTCAAGATTGGATGTGTCCGTATCAGAGACCAACTTGTTTCTAGTTAATGACGTTATACAATTGTTAAAACCCATCTCAGTCTCTCTCTCTCTCTCTCTCTGCTGTATGTGTGTATATATGTATATATATATATATATATATATATATATATATATATATATATATATATATATATATATACATTATATATATATATACATATACATATATACATATATATATATATATATATATATATATATATACATATACATATACATATATACATATATACATATATATGTGTGCATGTGTGTGCGTGTATGTACACTACATTATATATATATATATATATATATATATATATATATATATATATATATATATAATTTTCGTCTCTTATTCGCGTTTAACTTTATTTCCATTAAAATTAAGCCAAAAGAAATCACCGCCTTAGGGATAACTTAAACGCAAGGTATTATAATTGACAAGATAACAGTCCGTTTTTATATTTTGATAAGAAACTTGAAGAGAGTTTGGAGAGAGAATAAGATATATCGATTAATCTCCCTCCACCTGTCAATCTGTACCCTTCAATCCCCGTGGATATGTTACATAATAAGTGATTTCATAACATTATATTGCTTGCAAAGTACTTTAATGACAGTGATAGTTTCGTAGGTGTTGCATTAAATGTCATCAGTCCGTCAACCAAGCATTATGACTGATGGCGAAATGGGATTTCTTTCGAAACAGCGACCTTTGCATAGTAAAGAGTATATCCCGATCCAGTCATCATTACTGCAACGGACCACCATTCATCAGGTGAATATTTAAATATTACAGTAAAACTACTGCGGTGAAACCTGCTAGAACTCTGTAACGGAACTGGTAGAATTTTTTCATTGGCTTCTGCCAATGTCGGATTCCCTCCCACCCCCACCCCCCAACTTTCCCTCAAGGAAAAATTAAAATAAAAAAATATTGGAGGGAAGATTAAACTCAACGTAAAGGACGTTTTAATCCTAAGCCTGAATCATCCTTTCACTCATCTCCCAGGTACACTGAGGCACCACAATTTCGATTTATGTTCTCCAACATTTTTCACTTATCAGTGGGTGCTACTGACGGATACTATCTATATATTTAATCTGCAACATTCATTATTAATTTCTGCATTTGTCTTCATGCTATTAATCACTGACATTTATTCATTTGTTATTCATTTCTAAAATATCCTCCATGTTATTAATGTTCATCAGAGATTGTGAATGCTTAACATATTCTTTGTTAGTTTTTCATTTAATCTGTTGTTCCAACAAAATATAATTTATAGAAAACTTAATGGCTACAATAATAACAAAATTGCGTGTATGCGAATGCCTGCGAAGAAAGATTTCAAAACGGTGTTGGCACTGGCTTTGGCTTAGGCTATTGACATTTCCTGAGGAGGATGTAAGAATGCTGGGGTTGGGGGTGCAGGGTTCAGGAGTGAGGGGAGGGAAGGGAGGAGCTGGATGCGTAGGAAGAGGGAGAAAAGGAGTAAAACACAAGAATGACGACAAAGGAAGTTCAGATGACAAAAAAAAACCGATTAAGAAAATGTTTTGTCAAGATTGGTTGTGTTCGTATCAGAGACCAACTTGTTTCTAGTTAATGACGTTATACAATTGTTAATACCCATTTGAGTTTCTCTACCTCTTTGCGTATGTGTATATGTATATATGCATAATATTTATATGCATATATATACATATATATGTGTGTGTATATATATATACAATGATAATAATTTTTTCGTCACTTGTACGCGTTTAAATTTATTTCCATTAAAATTACGCCACAAATGTCGTTTCGTAAGAAGTGACTACCTTAGGAATAATTTAAACCCAAGAGAATTGTAATTGACAAGACAATAGTCCGTTTATACATTTTGATAAAGAAACGTTAAGAGAGTTTGAAGAGAAAATCAAATATATAGATTAATCTCCCTCCACCTGTAAATCTGTAACCCCCTCACTCGCAGTGGATATGTTGCATAATGATAGAAGTTATGTCATAACATTGAATTACATGCAAATTACTTTAATGACGGAGATAGTTTCATAGGTGTTGCATTAAATGTCATCAGTCCGTCAACAAGCATTCTGAGTGCTGGCGGAATGGGATTTCTTTCGAAACAGCGACCTTTGCATAGTATAGAGTATATCTCGATCCAATCATCATTACTGCTCTAGACCACCATTTATCAGGAGAATATTCATCATATTCATCATACCACCCTATTGATTACGGCAGTCCATGCAATTCAGGTGTTAATGGCACTAGTATCGTTATGAAAGTAGAATGTCAAAAGGTATATATTTTATAGTAACAAATATTACCCAACAAATGAGTGGATAACGAGAGGTAGAAAGAGTGAAGAGTAAACTTATTCCCAAAGAGAGAGAGAGAGAGAGAGAGAGAGAGAGAGAGAGAGAGAGAGAGAGAGAGAGAGAGAGAGAGAGAGAGCCGATAATGATAATGACTCCACAATACAACAGAAGCATTTATTTTAGCTATGTTTTTTTTAGTGTAGTGTACGTTATTCGGTGCCGCTTTAGCGTCTGCCCTACCGATCAGCTTCTGCTTTAGCGTGTATCATACCTCCCAATTTGTATCCTACACTATCTAACGTAAGGGGAAAAGCAAAAACGGAAGGAGGATTGCATTTATTGTTGTATTATAAAATTTAAAAGCAGTAAAAGTTACGAAAAAATAAATTTGACTAAAAATTCATAAAGCAAGATATTTGAATCCTTTAAATAAAAGCACTCTGAACATCGTTTAACATATCGAGAAAAAAGTCGGCACTATTTCCCTTTGAAAACCTCCAGCAGACCTTGTCAAAATGTCCTTGCGGGTGATGGCTAGGCACTCATCGTTTTTTCTTTATTATCTTAACCTTGCTTTCTAGTCAAGTTCTTTCAATTTGTTGGGTATGAGCAGAAGCATTAGGATCTACAAAATTGATCTTATGGTTTTCGGTCTGATGTACATATCCGAATTGTAGAAGTCTGCTATATGCAGGCCATTCGTCAGAATGTATTCATGTCCACTCGCTACTTCCCTTTCAGTGATGGGTAACAAAGTTGCTGCATCTCTCTCTTCTCAGTAGAAATGTCGCACATCGTTGCCCTGGCATAAACCAAAGACCCAAGTACCATCTATATGCTTACCATGATTGCGATTGTTTATGACATTTTCTGGATCTACTATAGCTGATGCTTGGTCTCCTTCCAAAATCCGACCCCTGTTGTATTTGCGCCGACTGGCGAATCTTGACTCATCGATTTTGACAGGGTTGTTTTCCGTTCCAACCATCTGCCCTCTTCGACTGACAGAAACTATGCTAAAACAAACCTCCCGGCAATAATTGAACCAGTCAATTCACAGTAGCGGATGATAATCCAGTATACTTTGTAACCTGTACTACTGATAGTTCCATAGACCACAAAAAGAATGAGCTCAACGATTGCACAAAGGCTCAGGTTGGAATATAATTTTCCATTTAAATCTGCATACGAAAAAAATTGCCTTTTCTTACAGAGCTGACTGCTTGACAACCATTTCTCCTTCATCTCCATGCTGGCCAGTACTTTCCTCGTGATTTTCAATTTTGAATGACAGGTCCACGGCACTTTCTTTCAGTAATCCATTTTCAATTAGGAAGGTAGTCACAGCACTTTCACTGAAAACAGTGTTAGCGCAAAAATTCCGAAAATACATCTTGTATGGGTTGCATAAGTCCTTTAAGAGTATGAACAAAATATCGAAATTACCGAAATATATTTACAAAACCTTCGAGCTCGGCATTTTGGTAATGAGTTGTCAAGTTATCTAAAAATAGATAGATAGATGGTTATCTAGTTAGTTATCTAGATAGAAAGATAGTTTCGAGCTATTTTTTCGCAGTTAGGTATTTATCAGGAATTTTTTGGCAGTTTGGTGGCGAGTTGCCAAGTCATCTAAAAATAGTGGATAGTCATCTAGATAGACAGTTTCGAGCTATATTTGGCAGTTTGGTATTTTTCGGCGTTTTGGCTTGGTAGGATGCACGCTAAAACAGATAAATTCAAAAGTAAAACACAAAGCCTGGTAGGACACACGCTAAAGTGGCACCCGTTATTCATAAAATAACGTTGCCTAAATTAAGTCATTTGGTAAAAGTACTTCTTATCACTTGTGTACTGTTTAGCGACTTCCAGTTCCACAGCAGCGTTGCGAACCCCCAGGGGTAAAGGTTGCTGCATTGTGGCGTTGCCAGTTGTCTCCTTAGCTGACCGTGATGCTTGCCGAAATTCATGAAGCCAGCCGTACTCAACAGCCTTAATAAAGGGGTCCTAGAAACGAAAGCTTTTCCAATTCACATTTTCGTTACCGTGAACAATGGAAGTGTAAGGTGTAAGATCCACCAGGAACCCATGCTTTTATTTGGCCCACCAGTTCCCCCTTCAAGCGATCTTAGTATTGTGAGTTTTGCCAAAATTTGTTGCATGAATAAATAGCATGGAAACGACAAGGTGCATTTTTTTTTTTTTTTTTTTGGAAAACCTTAACAATATGTCTGGGAGTTACATTATTTGTATGATTAGTCTACGAAGGGTGCATCACGCAATAATAGTTGAAATATTTGCATCAGAGAAATTTACATATTTTTCTTACTAGGAGACGGCATAATGCATTTACACTTCAATGTAACTTGTTATCTGGTTGAGTATTTAAGTTTTACAGTAAAACTACTGCGGAGAAACCTGCTAGAACTCTGTAACGGAACTGGCAGAATTTCGTCATTGGCTTCTGCCAACGTATCTGATTCTCCCCTCCTCCCCCCTCCCATTCCCCCGCAAAAGAAAGAGGAAAACAAAAACCGTTGGAGGGAAGATTAAACTCAACGTAAAAGGACGTTTTAATCCTAAGCCTGAAGCATCCTTTCACTCATCTCCCAGGTACACTGAGGCACCACAATTTCGATTTCTCTGTTCTCTCACATTTTTCATTTTTAGTGGGTGCTACTGACGGATATTATCTATATATTTTATCTGCAGCTTTCATTATTAATTTCTGCATTTCTGTCTTCATGCTATTAATCACTGACATTTATTCATTTGTTATTCATTTCTAAAATGCCCTCCATATTACTAATGTTCGTCAGAGATTGTGAATTCTTAACATATTCTTTGTTAGTTTTTCCTTTTATCTGCAGTTCTAACAAAAAATGAAGACTAAACTTAATGGCTATAATAATCACAAAATTGCGTGGATGCGAATGCCTGCAAAGAAAGCTTTCTAAACAGTTTTGGCACTGGCTTTGGCTTGGGCTGTTGACATTTCCTGAGGAGGATGTAAGAGTGCTTGTTGCGGGGCCGGGGGGCGGGGGATGCGGGGTTCTTGGGAGGGAAGGGAGGAGCTAGATGCGTAGGAAGAGGGAGAAAGGAGTGAAACACAAGAATGACGACAAAGGAAGTTCAGATGACAAAAAGAAAACCGATTACGAAAATGTTCTGTCAAGATTGGATGTGTCCGTATCAGAGACCAACTTATATCTGGTTAATGACGCAATACAGCTGTTAATAATAATCATATCAGTGTCTCTCTCTGCTTACGTGTATAGAATATGTACGTATATATATGTACATATATATAGTATATATGTATATATATATGTATATATATATATATATATATATATATATATATATATATATATATATATATATGTATATGTATATATATATATATATATATATATATATATATATATATATATATATATATATATATATATATATATATATATATATATGTATATGTATATATATATATATATATATATATATATATATATATATATATATATACATATATATATATATATATATATATATATATATAATTAATGCTCTCTCTCTCTCTCTCTCTCTCTCTCTCTCTCTCTCTCTCTCTCTCTCTCTCTCTCTCTCTCTCACAGGGTGTGACTAAAAACTCGTACATTTGAAATTGTCCTTCAGTTCTTGGCTTTTCTGTCCATTAGATTATATTATACTCTTATCAGTCTCTCTCATACTCTTCTTCCCTACGAATTGTGATCCTTCTAAACGCGTTGACATGTCAAGCAATTAACTTGAGGTTAAAAATTATTTAATGTTTCCGATAAGTGTATGTAATTTTTGAAGCTGCAAACAGGTTTGAGCTTGCTCATAATACGTAAGTTTTTTGTCATCATTATTTTTATCTCCCTCACATTTTTCACAAATGTCATTTGGTCCAATCGATGTCTGTGCTCTCTCTCTTGTTAATTCATAGGTGCGCTTTATTGTGAAACTGTCTTGGCGGTTGTAAGTTTGTAAACTCACTTTCTGTAAACCGGTTAATATGGGTGCATGATGGGGTGCATTTCTTTAAATTTAGTATTGTTATTAATTGTTCACCTTCCCAATCTCCCGTTCTGAAAAGCTATACCTCAAATACCCATTCCAGAGTTTTGATACGTTGTTTTACCTGGATTAACAAACGTGACAGATATATCAAACCTGTTTGTCGAATTTATAGTTGCCAGTATTGCTGAAGTTCCTCGGCTATAAAGGGATGGTTTTGTAGGCATAAGAACTAAATCGTATTAATTACGCACAAATATGAACGGCCACAACAAACACGAATACACAACCACAACAAAATACATACACGAGAACACACGATTGTTAATTATAGACAAGTAACTATCTTGAACAAAATTCAGGTAAATCTTATATCGTGTCGAGAATAGAATTCGTTATGCAATATGTTTTAAGCAGTAAGCATTAAACAGCCTTTGTGTAAAAGCTAGAAATTTCAAACGAATTCCACAGATCAGATCGTTAATTGCCCACCATGCTCCATATACAGTTGTCAAAATTAGTATTGCGCGTAATATTATGATTGTATTTTAGCAGTGGCTTAAGAAAAGAACAAACTCATAGCACAATTTTAACCATCGGGTGAACAAAATGATAAAGAAAAGCGCGTACAGTTTTAGCTGAATTCATTATTTCGTCTTGCACCCCTTTATCAGTAACTTGAAGACATTGTGTGGCAGTAGCCGTATTGGTTCATTCAGCTAATTCGTGTTCCAACTGCCAAGATTGCTGGCCCCCCTCTCGTTGCTTCTCGGGAGTCAGCTATATTCTCCAAAACATTTTCGAAGGGGCTGAGGTCATCTGGCCCATGGTCTAATATTTCCTCTGTTTCTGTGGCCAGTCAGCGACATATAGTTTCAGTTGACCATATGCTATAAATTATGAGATTAAGCCTTTGCCATATCGTAAATTTGATTTTTAAACTGTTAATGCTTTCTTAATTATATCCATGGTGTTATGATAATCCCACAGGAATAATACAATAGATAGTACGATAGTAAACTATGTGAACGTGGATATAATACAGTAAAACAGTTTGCATTTGACACTTTGGGAATTGTTTTAATTAAGTTTGATTTATTTGTCTGGGGCTAATTTTTGGGGTGATAGCTTTGGCTGTGCAAGCTTATGGGTAAGGAAGGTAAGTTTTAGGTTATGGACGTAACCATACACAAAACCATGCCTTTATTGCCCTGAAACTTAAACAATATTGGTAACTAAATTCGACTGACAATTATTATTTGTCTCGTTCACTTGTCCAGAAAAACAGGTATCAATAAGTTTTATTTTGAAATAGGTTTTTGGGGAATAGCGTTTCGGAATGGGATATCAGGATAGGGATCTGTTAATAAAATGGAAAAATAAAAACCAGTGCACTTCAACATACGCCCGTTTTCCACGGAAGTAAAGAGTTTAACAACCACAGAGGTAGTTTCACAATTCATGGTGGACTCGAGTGGATTCACTTCTGCCACGAACACGAGTAAGATATACCCTCATGGAACTCAAGTTTTTTCAGCCTTTATTTTACTCCTTTAAAAAAACCTGTATGCTAATGTGTAGTATAGATTGTTGACAAAAGTAAGTGTAAGGATCGACATGATTTTAAAATATCAAGTTATATATTTCCTGTATGAAAATTGTCTTGTTCAACAATTTTTTTATTCTCTTTATAGATAAATTCATTCTTAAGTTTTCCATGCTTTCCTATTGTTATTTGGTTTATAGGACGGCCTGGTACTTTTCATGTCAATCGATTTAACATCTTTTGGATAGATAGGTGAAGATTTAAAAATGTCTAACAGCAGAGGAGACCAGCGTATTACCACATATATAGTAATTTTACTGTCCCTCTCCCCCACCCCCAAAAAAATACAAAAGTAAAGGAAAGAGAGAAAAAAATTGTTCTCAATTTATTGCCTGGAGAATGTAGATTTCAATAACAGAGAGGTAATTAACGCGTTAACATGGAAACCTAAAATCGACAGATAATATTTTAGCTTCTGATCATCTGCGTCCCTATGGAACGAGGATGATGTAAAACGTCCCTGTGGAACGTCCCTGTGGAACATCCCTGGTCCCTGAACGTCCCTCTTAACGTCTCACGACACCTTTGGAACGTCCCTGTGGAACGTGATGATGCAGTCTTGTTGTTATGAATTTATAAAATGCTGTATATCAAAATACCATCTCTCGAAAAGTAGCTACGAGACTGACAAAATGAGTCATTCAAGAATATTAAGAAATTTATAGGAAAAACATTTATTTTTTCACCTATTTTCTTAGAGATGATTAGACAGGAATGATAGGGAAGATTTTCATTGGTTTAAGGAGTCAGAGGCAGGTGAATGATTTAATGCCTCTAACATAAATTCAGAGCTGGAAATAAAACAAACGTAATTTTGAGATTCTTAAAAGTTCTGTTGTAAAATGTTTGTTTTACTATGGCATTAGGAAAGAAAGGAATATGTTTTTCCGTTGAATGATAGAAACGTAGAGGATGAGAACATTGCAAATAAAAGGTTATTTTAGTAAAATAGTATGCTATGAGCTTAATGAAAAACTGTAAAAAGTTACGTCCAATTACATGCAAGATAAAAGTGGAGTAATCATGGAGAGAGTTTAATAAAATCATTTTACTACTATTGTTGTTTAACATGAGAACACATACACTACTATCAAACTCAAATATGAACTTGCTGAGAAAGATTCTAAAAAAGAATATCCGTCAAAGAAAAGAAAAATATTGATAAAATGTAAAATTTGTAATGACAGTATATAAATCTTTGCATTATTGTTGACATCTCACCAGTCGCTGACAGTATTCCAAGTAAGCAATGAAAATAAACTGCAAACATCATATATACACTATGAGAGACTATGGATTTACTTTTAGCAAAGACTAAATTGTCCCACTGTTGAAAAATGATCCTAGCTGAGTCAATAAACCCGAGGTCCACCGAGGTGTAAAAAGTCAACCAAGAATGTTTAGTATGTAGTATGCATCCAACGCAAGCAGAGAGAGAGAGAGAGAGAGAGAGAGAGAGAGAGAGAGAGAGAGAAGAATGGCGGGTGGAGTCCTTTGGGAGACTTGCGAGCAAATAAGAAAGTTCCGTATCAAAACCATTGTTGGTAAGGTCTTTGGAATCGTATGCTGTAAACAGCTTGTACCTTTAGATAAAGCTTTTCTTCTCGCTGTATTCACGCACTAGAGGGATAATAATAAAAAAAAAACCCGCCCCATTCTCTTGACGCCATAAACTATCGTTTTCCTTCGTTAGGCCTGTTCCTTTCATGTATGGGGAAGAGAGAGAGATAAAAACTTTAGCCCAAGCAACGCGACTTTAAAAGGCATTGCCGTATCCGGTATGAAAGCTGCACCTACCGGATTTTTTTTTTTAGTTTTTTTTTTTCAGCCGTACCTCTGATCATCATCTGCTCCTATACTCTCTCCAACCTCCATATATTTTTCTTTCTTTACCCAATACCTTTCCTCCTTGTAGTGAGTATATACGGCGGGAAAAAATCCTTACTGCTTTACAAGAATTGGGAAGGTACGTAGACTTTACAGATTGACTAGGAAATGCAGATTAAGCTCGATTGGTCGTTTTAACAGTAACATTTCTCTTATACGATTCAGATTCAAAATGAACTATTTTGCTCTTTACTGTTCTAGATATCACTGTCAGGTCCGTGTGTTCAGGGTATGGCAGTCTTTCTACCTGTCTTCTTTCTTGAACAGTTGACAATTATGACAAAATCAGAAGTAGTGTGCATGTTCTCCACCGTCTGTCAGATTTCTCCAGCTATCTGTCGTTAAGTTTTAATAGTTATATAGTATTTAGTTTAGCTGTCCAAGTTAAAGCTTCTCATGCAATTTAAAAAAAAAATCCTCAAGGGTAACGGTACTTCTAAAACCTTTAAAATATGCATGTACAATTTTAATGGTATTTTCGATTACATTTTTCTCCAGTCATGATATTTTCTCTTATTTTTTTTTTCTTTGTCGAAAGCTTTGTCGTCTCTATCGGAATCTGATCGAAAACTCCCGAAGTGAGGGAGTGGAAACTCTTGTTATTTTTTCTTCGGTAGTTTCTTTTATCCTGACGTTAACTATGTTTAGCAACAAACCGGGGAGAATGTCGAGTTGTTATAGACGCTTTAAACAAAGTGATCTTGTTCTAGGCTAGGAGAGAACTTTTTATGAATTAAGGCTCGACTGTGTACTTTTAGTATTAAGCCACTAAGACCTCTTACAGAGTTAGGATATGCTTTTAGTTTGCAATGAAAGCTTTAAGCATAAAATGTCGGTGGAAAAGGTTTATTTTCGTGACGTCTGTCATCATTTCTGTCTCGAACCAAATTTGTCAAAGCCATTTTCAAGGCCATTACTGCAACGACAAATCAAATACTTTCCTGTCCTTTTTAAATGTAAGTTTCACCGATGAGGATTTCTGCCGATATATTGAGAAACGCTGCTTCCAACGCCGCGTGAGTTGTTTCATAGTGCAACTGCGAGGCTTTTGCACTCTTCAAACCTATTACTCGCAGTTTCCCTTTCAGCGCTGAATGACCTTAGAGGTCCCAGTGCTTGGCCTTTGGTCTAAATTTTATATTTCATTCCAACGCCGCGTGACACAAAGACCATCTGTGAAATTCATCTACACGTCATCTTTCTTCATTATCTCATTTATCTATGTAACTTCGTAATTCGGTTTATCATTTCCGCCTCTGTCTTGAGATCTGACCAGCAGTATTTCCTTAGAATGAAAATGTGTCGGTTGTTCAGTTCTATTTTATTTTGATATGAAGAGTCGCAAGTTTTATTCACGCCTGTTTGATTTTTTAAACTTGTGACAGCATAATAATGCAAATTGAATTTAAGGGTAAGCAAGCTTGCTTAACTATTTCTCTAAAGAAACTAGAAAGGTTTTTATTTTTGAACACCCCTTAGTTGTCATAGTAACTCCTGAAAGTTTTATCCTTACATCGTTTACGTTAACGCTAACTCGTTAAATAGCAGCTTATAAATGAATATAATTTTCCTGTTTCCGGAAACCTGTTGTTCTCTTTACACGTAACTTCAGTCAGACTTTTCGTGCCTTCGTCTTACCTTGACTTCCAAAGTTTCATCACCGAAGATATCATTTGACTCATTAGAAGAGCCATCACTTTTACCTTGCAAGTTAATACTTTGGTAATCAGTAGCGGTTTTATTTATAGGTGTTTGTAGACACCAGTGTCTTAATTAACCACGTTTCTCCGTACAAGAATTAAGTTTTTTGATGTCTGAATAAATCTGCCCTTTCCCCTTGCATAAAGATACAGTTATGTCAAGTAAAATAAAAGAAACTGGAAAAGTTAGAAAAAAAATTTTCTTGACTGTTGTATCCAGACTTTCCGGATACAATAGGATCAAGAATATTTCGACAGAAAGAAAATAACGGGAAAAAGTGTTATGACCCCCGACGCGTCGCCAAGGTAAAAGGTAAAAGTGAAAAACTGCAGAGAATAATCTAACGCCGCATTCCTCTCGACTTTAGGAACCCAGGTAGCAAAAATATTGGAAGAGGAGCCTTTGGTCATAAAACACCAAGATCATTCACGAAGTCGACCCGGCAATTGAAAAAGATTCCAGCGCTAGGATTTTAACTGGTCAAAAGCAGCAGTTACGCTGAAGAACAATTTATTAAAGAATTCTGCTGTATATAATTTAGAAAATGAAATGGACGGCAAGTTTTGATAGGGACTTCCGAAAGCATGTAGAGGTGGTTTGTTAGTCAGACTTATAAAAGGGAGGATAAGAGTAAATAAGACAAGCAGTAATGTTTAGTATGGTGCATATATCCATGCTACATGTTATGCATGCTGAGGAGATCGAGTTGGTTGGGGAGAGAAGA
Source organism: Macrobrachium rosenbergii (assembly GCF_040412425.1). NCBI lineage: Eukaryota > Metazoa > Arthropoda > Malacostraca > Decapoda > Palaemonidae > Macrobrachium > Macrobrachium rosenbergii. Next base: position 13,615,345 of record NC_089786.1, on the reverse strand, counting down.
ATAAGTCAAAGACGTCAAGATTAATACCTTCAAAGATAAGAAGATTAGTAAATCAGCCTACCTGTCATTAGAGGAGCATTCTTATCTAGCTATACAATCCCACAAATATATACCCCAAAGCAGGAAAAAAGTAAAAAAAAGTTATCTTAATGGAAGTTATCAGGTTTACTCCATAAACTCCTTTTCCTTCGTTAAGCATGTTTCCTTCCATGGTTGAAACAAAGTTTGTTTTGCCCAAGTAACGCGTCTTTAAAAGGCGTATCAGTTTACCCCTATGAAAGCTGCACCTGCCGGGTTGTTTTTTTTTTAGCAATTTGTTTTTAGCACGTGAAGCCTTTCCTTTGATCTCCTTACCTTCCCCCAACCATCCTCAGTCCCCCGTGCCCTTCCGTACCTACTTCACCCTACCCTTAGAGGAGGGTATATCCTTCGGAATATTCGTATTGTTTTAAAAGTGTCTCGCGAACATACGTGTGCACTATGCATTCAAGTCTAAAAATGTGCAGATTTAAGCCGCAGGTTTCGTTTTAACGGCAACTTCAGCGTTACCATTCGCTGCAAAACGAAAGTCAGTTTTTGCAGTTATCTATTATTTAGATTTACCAATTATTTATCGTTTCATCTTTTCCCTTTGGCCTTTTTTTCCATTTGGCTTCACTGGCTTTTGGTAGTTTTTATCTCCCGTTTTTTATTATCGTTTATTAAATGCCACTCGCTAGTTTTATTGAACGGCTTTCTGAATAATGATAGTAATAAAGTATCTTTAATTCCTATTGTATTTCTTGGAGAAGAGAGAGATGAAAAGGATTCTAGATTCTAGCATTTATATATATATACTTTTGTTTCTGCAGAAAAAATGTAGATTATGTAGATAAAACTGATTATTTACAAGGGCAAACCATGCGAAATACTCGTTTGTGATATAGCAGTATAGCATGGCAGGATATTGATAACTGATTCTCTGTCGAGAACTGGTGTACCACGAGCTGGCAACACGTTCGTTATATCCATTCAGGTGTTGAATCTTGTAGTTTCAACAGCTGCTGTTGCTGCAACATGGGTAGTGATACCAACCACGCAGCCCGAATCGGCTGCATCTTTTCTGGCTGTCGTGTTTATATTCCTTGTAAGTGAGTGGACGTATCAGTCATTGAAGTTGCTGTAGCGTTGAATTTTCCTCACTCCTTGCTTTCGTATTTCAGGTTCTTTTGCAATGTCAAAGTTGGGAAGGTTACTGCAGTGTGTGCTTGGCAACAGCTGCAGGGTTCGGTAGAGTTGAATGCACAGTAGGGTTATCCACATTGTACCATAGTTCCGAATAGGCAACTCGGCGGTTGTATACTCTCAGTACTTCCTTTCCTAGTTTTACTTAAACTTGAAGAAGCAGCAGTGAAGACAAAGCGTATCTATTTTACACCAAAGATGTTGTCTGTTTTGGTCTTGAATAAATAGCTACTCTTCTTAAGCCAGTCTTGAACTGATATCTGACTCTCAGTTGTGTGGGTCGGCTGAGTGCAAATTTCTTTTCTGCAAAAAATAATAACCACCAAGTCTTTGGTGGAGAATTTAATGCAGTATTTTGTTTCTATGTAAACAAATCGGCTGTTGTATTGTCATCTATCATCTCTCAAGGTTGTCTTAGTTCCTTGTAAATAAATTCCAATGTCGTGTTCTCTTTATTTGGTAGTTACCCGTTCTTTGTGTACTCTTTTTTTTTTTTCCCGCAGTATTTACACGTTGTATCCTGAAATCTTCAGTGTGGCCACAGCACTTGCCGGTCTTTTCTTAGAAACCCTGGTAGCCCAGTAGGCTAATGTACCATTTCCCAGGTAGCTGAGTATGTCCCTGTTTGCGTTAGAAGTCCGATCCTGTCTCACTATGATGTTTCTGTGATATCATTAAGAACTCTAAAAATGTAATCATAGCCGTTGGAAGGTACCAGAAGGGCAAGGGGCCAGGGCAAGTTTGATGAACTGCCATCCCTGAATTATACTCCGGCCGAACAAGGAAACTCTCTTCTTTAGGAGCTTTATAATGTGATGACACGGAAGCGGGTGTTGCCATTTTGGAAACTGTATAAAACTCTTGTCCGATTTCAAGCCATCTTTCATTTCACCATTTTTATTATGCAAAAGCCAGGTCACTCCAAATCCGATTAAACAGGTTCCATAGACGCCTTTTCAGCCAGATGACGTCAAGCTTGTTGACCTACCCAATTTGGAGGCAGCCATCGTGATTGAGCTTTGTGAACTGTTATCTGTGATACTTGACGCCTTCAGATATCTGAGGCACAAGGGGGAAAAACAATTAAGAGAGAAAGAAAAAAAAAGAAAGGTCTCCCTGAAGGAGGTGTTAGACACTCGTCTTGAAAGTTAAAGAGTAGGGAAAGCGATTATGCTGTGAATTTCGAGGCATGGCAATAGAAAGAAAATAAGTTGCATCTAGGATAGAATAGAATATAGAATTTAGGCCAAAGGCCAAGCGTTGGGACTTAGAGGTCATTCAGCGCTGAAAAGGAAACAGAGTAAAAAGGTTTGAAAGGTGTAACAGGAAGAAAACCTCGCAGCTGCATTAAGAAACAATTTTTAGAGATGGTGGAAAGTCAGATGGAAGAAAGAGAATATGAACGGAAGTAAAGTAAAATAAATGAAAAGTTGCATCTAGGGGCCGAAGGGACGCCGCAAAGACCCTTAAGTAATGCCTACAGTGCACCACATGAGGTGCAATGACGGCACTACCCCCTACTGGGTAAATTACTTGTATTTACAACGTTACATTATACGACTCGTCCACATTGCTACGTATCTTAAGCTTCAGAGAACCTCGATGAAATATAATTGGTATTTTCTCTTTCCTTTCTTGTATTATTTGTTTTGTTTTGTATATTCTGAATGCAATTTCTCTGAATATTTTCAACGTGACAGTATGTGCATATTCGTTAAATTCAACGGGTATTTTATTCAGTGAATCCTTTCCCGTATTTTCCATTTCTCTGGTTTAGTTACATTACTGAGTGTTTTCGTTGTTTGTCAACGGATGGTGGGGAGAAAGTATCGTCTGAATAGTACTTAATGAAAGACCTTAGTTCAGTTTTTCGCTGTAGTTTGTCTCATTCATCCGTATAGAAAAAGGCCAAGCGCTGGGACCTACGAGGTCATTCAGCGCTGGAACGGAGATTAATAACAAAAAGGTTTGGAAGGTGTAACAGGCGGAAAACCTCGCAGTTACACTATGAATCAGCTGTTAGGAAAGGGTGGAAAGTAAGATGGGAAGAAAGATGGAAAGAGAACTGTGAACGGAGTCCGAGGTCGTGCCCGAAATGGAATTTCTGGACGGCGGGCAACGCCAACTATCACGGATTGAAACACACAGTAACACCTTTTGAACTTCCGGATTTTACTTTGGGTGTTTTTTTTTAATGGTTTTGCTGCATATAATGCAAAGGACGCTATGATTATATAGACAAAGAATACCAACCTGTATAATGTCGAAACGAAGAAAAAATGCTTGGTTGTACAAGTGCACTGTCCAGAAAGGTCCCGCTCATAAACTCGAGCACGACTTAGTGCACAATAAAAGAATGATAAGCACTAGGGGCGAGGAATATAATATGCACCCGCGAAGTGCACTACGGCACTAGTATAATTTATGTACTAGTATAACTATTTAGGTAAACCTACCTTTTCTGATATTTTAAAAACGAAGACAAGATTATCAGATTTTAAGTGTCCTTATTAGGCCTCAAAATCATTATAACCTATATTAAATCTCTATTAAATACTGGTGGTTCCTATGGAGTTTTATATGGTTTACTTTCGGTTTACAATGAGGGGGCTCCTATCAGACCAATGTTGATATCAAACGGAATCCCTGACTATAAGCTAGCAAAGTTTTAGTACCTCTTTTGAATGAATTTTCTTTTAATAACCCTACAATAAAAAATTCAGAACAGTTTAAAGAAAAAATCCCGGCTCCAAGATTCATGTCATGTTAAGTATCATTTTTACTCACGACAATATTTTATTTCATGGTTTTCATTCAGATAATTTTAGAAAATAGTTGTATCTGGCAGTGCAGGACACTGCCTTTGTTTTAAAAGGAAATGCTTATTCCCAAGTTGACGGAATGGCAATGGGGATTCCTTTGGGCCCAGGTTTTCCTAATATTTTTGTGTTATCTAGAGGAGCACTTGCTGGACAATTGCTCCTTGGCCTATGACCCACTTTATTTTGCAGGCGTTATGTGGACAATACCATTATTTTATTTAGGAACCGAGATCACGCAGATGCCTTCCTACTTTTTGCTAATAATGATTATCGTAATACAATTTACTATCGACAATGAAACAGATAATAAATTGGATTTTTTTTTAGATAAAGGGATATCACGTAACAGTAAATGTTTTTGTATATCTTTTTTTGAAAAAGGACATTACCGGTTTAGGTGCTGATTTTTATACTTATTGTTGTTTTAGTTTTGAATTAACGTCCTTTAATACCTTTTTTCCTCAGAGCTTTTACCTTAACGTCGAGTTGGTCGGAATGTCATAAGGAGATCTTTTTACAAAAATATACTTAGGAATTTCGAAACATATTGTTTTTAAAACACTTAAATTAGCTTCTTAACAGGAAAATTATACCAAAGGTAATATTGCCCACTGTTCCTAAGAAACCGTTTCGCGCCAAGTCTTCCTTTTATTCAGAATAATTTGTTTTTCAAAGGCAGTTAGACAACTAATGCAACATGCCCCTGTACTAAAATGCCAATTAATAACCACAAAACCCTTGAAATCGGGTCTCTCGTTAAACATGAGGATAAACTTAACCCGTATTGGCATCAAATACGGTTTATTCATTCACTTGTCCCAGATATAATTGGCTAAAATATGTTGGAGCCCTCTAAGGCTCCTCAAAATTCGCGATGTTCGTCATAGGGTCAAAATTCGCAATGTTTGCCATAGGGGTGTCAGTTATCTCATCAGGTAAGTCTCTAGACTTCGTGCTGGTGTTGGATTGGCGTCTCCCGAATATTTAATATTCGGACATATGCTAATAAATGTAAATCAAATATATAGCATGAACATTTCCAAATTCTTAACTAGGGCCTCTTCTCCACAACAACTCGCAATCTAGGAATCACTCGTTATTCACACTCGTTATTCACACAAGTAGTTCCAGTCAAACGACCGCCACAACCCCTCTCTTCTTGGATTGAGCTTACTTTTGGCCTTCGTAGTTTGTAACTGTTGCTGGTCTTCCTTCCTCTTCCTTAAACGGTACTCGGCAATTTTTTTTCCTATATATTGTATGTTAGTAATAGTCGCGTCATTTTTTTTTCATTATTGGGTGTTTTATATCATTCAGCTTGATAATGAGGCTAGCCTCCGAACGTCGCCGATAAAGAAATGCCGTGAAACTACTACTGATCCCTTTGCTGCATATTATATATATATATATATATATATATATATATATATATATATATATATATATATACATATATATATGCATATATATATATATATATATATATATATATATATATATATATATATATGCATATATATATATATATATATATATATATATATATATATATATATATATATATATATATATATATATATATATATATATATATATATATATATATATATATATATATAATATATACATATATATATATATATAGTGTATATATATTATATATATATATATAGAGAGAGAGAGAGTGTTTTTCAAACAGTTTGGACGTGTGAAGAAAACGGTTAGGAAGAAAGGTTGGTGACAAGGGTATATAATTCAGGAGCGTTAGGAGGCAGGACGAAAGGAAGACCTGGAGTGTGTTGAATAGATGGGGTGAAAAAGTTAATGGAACCGAAGAGCCTTAATAACCAGGGCAGGGACCGAAACAGTGCGTAAAAGATGAGGAATATGACGCGGTGTATATAGTGATGTTCCGTTTGGTGTTAATATGAACCTTAGGCTTTGTGTAGGTATATAAAATGGCTGGCTTTGATATTGTTCTGCACTCGGGCTTCATCCTTGATTCAGTTGTTTAATGGCAAATTTGGCGGTGACTATCAAACATACTGATTTATAGGAATGTCAAAAAAATTTAAAACTCCCTGCACTTACAGGATTAACAGCCGTAAAGATTATTATTTCCAAATTTTATACGTTTTCATATTTACATATGTATCATACTATACATAAATACATATATATAATATAATTATAATTTATATGTATGTGTATATATACATATATATATATATATATATAAATATATATATATATATATATATATATATATATATATATATGCATATATATATATATATATATATATATATATATATATATATATATATATATAATTTAATTTGCATGACACTCATTCTGAAAATACCAAAACTGAAACATTATTGGGTCCGATTATCACACAACCATAACCAAGCTCCTCCACTAAAATCTTTCTTAACTGCAGCTTCCTTTCTCTCCGAGATTATTTCACTCGCAATATTTTAGCTCTCGAGAAGCGCTCGCCTCCCGAAAGCCATCCTTTGAGAATGTGCAAAGCATGAAGTCCCATATGACGGGACTGCCAAGTTTGTATGCAGTCCGGTAATTAACTCACTCGTTTTGTTAATTGGATCTTTTGGCTTTTCCTACTCTTAGGACCCTTGTTGACCTGAATTGTCCCCTTGTTTTCATTTTACCATTTGATCCTTTGTGCTCATTTTGCTTTACCTCGATAAACAGGTAGCAATTGTTAAAGAAAAATTGTTCGTGTGTCTGCAGACTGGTGGTAGGAACTAGGAACAGACCCATTGTTTAATTGCTGTAATTATAGCCGTAGTTCTGTGGGTATCGGTACGTGCATAATTTAAAGTATACGGACATACTACCATTAGAGTATATATACATATATGCATATATATGCATATATATATATATATATATATATATATATATATATATATATATACACACATACATATATATACGTTTATTTATATATATATATTTTTATCATATGAAATTTTTATCACACCGTGATTTATATAGCAAATCATGAAGCTACAAATGTTGCTTAATATCAAATTCACGCTACCTCGGGAATATTCGAGACTCTGCAGTACCATCCATTTATCACTTATAAATTCCCTTTCGATGATAATTCCCCATCGATATTCCGAGACACAGCGAATTTGATATTAGTGATAAATGGAGCTTCATGATTGTATATATACACATCTATATACATATATATTCAGAAAGCTCAGTCCTTTAATATCCAATTCACTCTACGTCGACTGGAGTTTTCATATATGTTACCGAAGGGGAATTTTTAGGTGATAGTCCACCGTCCCGTGGGTTCGAACCAGCGACGGACCAATCCATTTATCTTACAGTGACACATAACCAGTCGGCCTTTATAAAATGAATAATTCCCATCGGCGATATGTTTTGCGTTTGGAGACGATATCCACCCACCTCTGCCATGTTGGCCGTGTAGTGCGTTTGTCGCACGTAGCCATTTATGACTATTTATCACATCACCGTGATTCATATACAATCATACTACAAAACGTCCTTTAATATCCAATTCACTCTACATATATATTTTCATTTTTATTTTAGGTGATATGTCCACCGTCCCGTATCTGTACCAGCGATAAAAACACACTAACCAGTCGGCCAGGTTTTAAATGAATACCATCTCCCATCAGCCCATCGAACTCAGGTGTTTTGCCTTTTAGACGATATCCACCCACCTCTTGGGCCGTAGTGCCTTTGAATCTAAATAATCAATCTAAATACAATCAGAAAGCTTTCAAACGTCCTTTAATATCCAATTCACTCCGAAGTAATAACTTCATATAACCATTGGGAATTTTTAGGTGATAATAAGTCCACCGTCCCGTGGGATCGCCAGCGACGGACTCAGGACTTACAGTGACACACTAACAAGTGCAGTCTAAATGAATACCATCTCCCATCAGCCCACCAACTCAGGTGTTTTGCGTTTGGAGACGATATTCACCCACCTCTGCCATTGGTTCGAATCCATAATATATATATAGGTGATAACCATATATCTACTCATATTCAAGGCTTATATATCAGTGATAATATATCATATCCAAATATATGCCTATAAGTCGATGTTATATCATATATATATATATATTATATATATCATATATCATATATATCTATTATATATATGATATATATATATATATATATATATCATATATATATATACATATATATATATATATATATATATATATATATATATATATATATATATATATATATATATATATATATATATATATATATATATATATATATATATATATATATATATATATATATATATATATATATATATATATATATATATATATATATTCAATTATATATATTCAAAAACTTATTACTTGGTTACTATGGTTAAAATGGGTTGATAACAAATATAAGTAAAAGCCTGAATTAGACAGCAATACATGTTGCAAAATTAGAAAACATTTTTTCTCTTTCTTAATAACTAGATAGATAGTCACTTTTACTTTTATCTTATGGAAAAGGGATAGGTTCCAGTCAAGGCCTGTGTAGGAGCAGATATCAGTAATAATTCCCCGTCTTTGTAGGTTACTTCCAAGGCAAAATGAATTTTTATATTAAGGGAAATTTGGGTAGCTTTACTATTATATTCATGACTAACCTCCCAAAATGCTGCATCATTCTCATTTTCAAAGGGAAGTCCTTTAAAAAGTTGGTCATGAGCTGTAGAGGCAAAGGAGACACCATTGCATAGCCGCACAATATCATAGAAATTTAACATGTGCACTGCTTTAGTTTTAACATTGCTGTATTGCAATTAAATTGTGAGTTTTAGGTTTGCCAAACCTCTCTAGCCCAAACGCCAATTTCTGGTTAGCTTGTATGTCGTTTCTGTTGAATACATACACTCTTGGTTGTTTAACCAGTGTCATAATTTTTCTAAGACAATCTCTCTCGCTCTCTCTCTCTCTCTTTGGATATGTAAAATACGAGTCACTGTCTCAACCGGGTACTCGAATCTTCTCGATTTTTTCTCAAGCTGGCAAAGCACCAGACATATTCCTTGTTTATAGCATGCTAAAATATATGTTTGTCCATATTTTCCTAGAGATGAAAGAAGTTATCCTCTGCAGGCTCTGGGCTTTCTTGAGGGGGTTAGTTACTATCCTCCGTAGTGGCAGGTCTCCTTTGCAAGCTGAAGACTCAATAGGGACAGTAACTATCCTCCTCAGGAATAGCTATATACGACAGCCTTTGAGCCCTCTAGAAGGACATCAACTAACGTCCGTCGCAGTAGTTATCCCCCGCAGGTTCTAGATTTTCTAGAGGGACAGTTACTCTCCTCCTCCTCCTCCTCCTCTCGGCTCTCCTTCCCCTGATGTCGAGGACTTCGGAGGCTGTGGCCACTAAGTCGGGTTCGCCCATTAAGCCATTAACTTACGACCCATTTATGTGTGTCAAGAGGTGGGACCATCAGGTGCTTATCGAGTCGTGGGACGTGAGTACTTGAGAGAGAGAGAGAGAGAGAGAGAGAGAGAGAGAGAGAGAGAGAGAGAGAGATAATGGCATACAGAAAACAAGTCATGGTCTTGAAGTAAACGGATGGAGATGGGAAGATAAGGAGCAGAACAAGAAGAAGAGAGCAAAGGAAAAAAAGATAGTAATATGGAAAGTGGGAAAATGAGAGAAAGGAGTGTGAGAAATGGCGATAGAGAGAAGAACAGGGGATAGTGACACTGGAGAAACGGGAGGATAAAAGAGACAGGTAGGAACAGGTAGGAAGATAATTGCGGAAGCTATAGGCAAACGTGACGATGAACTAGGGAACACAGAGAAACAAGGCCCTAATAAAAGAGATATGAAAAGTAGCATATTACAGGAATGGCTGGCCACGTTAAAATACAAAATTTATTAACCAAGTATCACCAAAAGAAGAGAAGAATAATTATTTAGAAAGTTATGCAGATGAACAGGAGAGATAAAAAATAAAGGGGAGGGAAGGGAACGACTGGAGAGAGAGAGAGAGAGAGAGAGAGAGAGAGAGAGAGAGAGAGAGAGAGAGAGAGAGAGAGAGAGAGAGAGAAGCATATGAAGGTGATTATTATAGGCTAAGGTAAGAGGGGAAATAAAGAGGTATAAAAACGGACAGATTAAGTAGGGAGAGAAAGAGATACTTCAGTGTATAAACGACAGACAGGCGAACGGAGCTAATAATAATGGAAGAAAACTGGGTATTTTGATGGAACTCTGAATATTTGTAAACTAAAACAGCAAGAACGTAATAACAATAAGTCACTATACTGACAGGAATCTGAAGTTAAGGAAAGCTTCTCTAGAAAATTTCTGAAAGATCTCCTAGACTTTTTTTTATATATTTCCTCCGGGTTTCGAAAAACTAGACTAGGATTTCCGCACTTAATAGGGGAGAGTGGAGAGGATATTGGTCAATTAATGGTCTTTGGAAGGTGATAAAAAGATATTAAGGGAAACATTAATTTTAACATTTCTTTGGTGCGTCTAATTCTGGAACTACGAAAGAGTAATTACTTACAATTACGGATATTCTTAGTAATGGATGTTTATCGCTTTTCTTCTAATTGATGTGTTGATAGTTCAGTTCTAACGATATATATATATATATATATATATATATATATATATATATATATATATATATATATATATATATATATATATATATATATATATATATACATATATATATATAATATATATATATATATATATATATATATATATATATATATATAATATGTGTGTATGTGTGTACAGTATATGCATGTATGTATATACATACATACACACATATATATATATATATATATATATATATATATATATATATATATATATATATATATATATATATATATATATATATATATATATATATAGATATTGCGTGTGTTCGCGCAGGTGCGCTCGTTACCTGACAGTAATTTCTGCAGGCACACTGAACGTCAAGAAATGAAAATAAGCACAAATACAGTGTACCTAAAAATAACATATAATTAATATGCTTTTATAATCAGACTTACTGTATACTGTACATTCGTGTATCCCCTCCTTCCTCCACAACGTCTAAATAAGAACTATCACGAGGAAGATTTAAATCTCGAATTTATGACGATTTTATTTTACGTGTTGCTCCATAATTCAAACCGACCGCCAATTTCTCATACTTAATGTGTCCATTTTTCTCTTGTTTATTTTAGAGGTCCCTAATGATGATTTATTGCGGTTTTCTCTTTCGTAACTAGAACGATGATGAAAGTGTAGTAAATGTTAAAGAAATGGTTTGATAGATTATATAACAAGAATTGATATGGACTAAATTACATCACGTTCACTAAAGAATTGACAAATATTTTTGTAGGTTACGAGGGAAGAGGGTTATGTATCTATTGCGCATTTCCAAAGCCATTAAACTAGAAAATATCCTGATAAATTGTGGAGGAATACTGATTTGAGGAATTGTAAAAGGTTTTATAAAGTATAGCAATGAGCAGGAATATAAACCATTTTGAGATTTTATATGTAAACGACATATTTTTGTAGAGTAATACGGTTTTGTCAGAAATATTAAAATAAATCATACAGGAACTGTAAATTTATGAATATTATAGCTTTGAAAAATAGAAATGGTTTAAAATAATGACAACTGTATAAAAATAGTGGAAAACTAATGTATTTAAGATTGCACAATATGGGTAAAAATTGTTACAGTAATGATTTTCTTGCAAGACCACCCTCTCTGAGACATATTTCGTCGAAAAGAATGGCAGTTTGTATGCCGTCGAGCTTATACTGCGCCTTCCCAACTTATAAGGTTCTTCATTTCAGCAGGTGAATCATAAAGCAGCTGACCGAAGTTCATTTATTAGCTCGACATTTCGGAAGTCCAGGCTAGCTTTTGCAGAGGTTGAATGGCACCAAAGGTGGTGGTTATTTAGTGACCTAGCTGGCTCTATGCCAGCACGGGCTCTTGCTCAAATTTTTAGCAGCCCATGTGTCATTTAATGATCTGTAGTGATTAAGATGGCCATAGTGTATAAAACGAGTGAAAATTGATGGTATGAAAGTAAAAATATAGTATTGAATGAAAATTTCAACAGACAGGATTACAAACCCTTTGAAACCTTCAGTTGTCCATCAGTAGGAGAGAGACAGAGATAGTCGTATAGTAGTGAGGCCTGGAGAGTCGTAGACAGAAAGAGAAAAATATAAAAAATCTGCCACCGAATTTAGTTCATCGTTTGATACGTGAAATTAAACGACATAATCTTAAGGTGTAGGGATTCGATGGAGGAAAACCTTTTTAGTAAGAGAGAGAGAAGTTTTTTTTTCCTTGACTGAAGGGAAGGCGTGTGGTTGTGTATGTCCCTCGGGTGCAACTTGTGTTATGAGCAGGGCTGCCAATGCGATTTTCAGGAAATCCGAAGATCAGTCGCCCAAAAAACCCGGGTTCATATGAAAAAAAACGCAGTTTACATAAATGTCTAATTTAAATGAAAAATAATAGAATCCTACTTCAACATATATGTCAAAATGATAATGCCTCTTAAAGCCCAGTCCACCGAATATTCTTCAAAGTTTGCTCTTTTTAGGCAATGTCGAACATTTAATTTTGTGTTTCCATTCTTTCCAAATACCTTTAGCTCACATATCCTCCCTCCGAGTAGTTGATTTAATTGTTGGCTGGGTTCACAAAAAAAAACCCAGAAACCCTGATGGGTCTTGAAAACACTAGATTTCAGACTATTTTCAAAAGAAAAGCCCAGAAACTCAGATGGGTCTTTAAAAACCCAGATCTGGAGGAAAAAAAAAACAGCATTGGGAGCCCAGGATTTAGTGGGACTTGGCCTGTGTTTGCCCTGCAAAGGAGGGCTGTAGAATGTAGGTGCATGATTGTTTGGTTTAATCCCCCTTCAGTAAGCAATAAAAGGATAGAGGCAACAGCTTGAGTGGATGACAGCGATAGACGTTAGGCGACTGAACAGGGAAAGGAAATGCATTAATGGGAGAAAAAAAAAATTAACAGCCAATCATTGATTAACAACTACCTTACAGCTGCTCGCCTGTTATATCGCTGCCAATCTCGATGAATTGCGCATGAAGTACTTGAGCTCACCACACGTCATTGTGCTTTCAAGTGATCTTTTTTAGTCCAGAAGGGAGCTTTGACTGAGGAGTGAGTGCAGATGTAAGGCAACTTTGAGGTCTGAGGTGTATGGTCTTGGTTAGGAGTAGGAGGAAGAGGAGGGGTTATGGGCATTGGCTGCTTGGTTTGTCTCTTTTCACTTGGCACGAAGCTGGGGCAACTTTTAATGGTGGTTCTATTGGTTCTTACCGTGGTTCTTGGCCAGGGTGCCGTGCAGGTACTGGTGACAATTTTGATAGATTTGTTCTTGCCTTCAACTGTGCAATGCGAGGTAATCTTGCACTGCATCATTCAAACTATGCAATGATGAGGTTCAGAATAGTTGGGGCATTTTGGAGTATCTGGTTTGCCTTTTTCAAAATTTTCCAAACATTCCTTGGCCTTGTGTCTCTTTGCAATGCGGCACAAATTATATATGGACCCTGCAGTGGTCCTGGTGATGACCATAACACTGACAATAGAAGCACCTGGTCAGCGTTGGATTCTACTTCTCAGTGGAGAAATATCCCCGGTCCTCTGAAGGCCGCAAGCCCTATGACAGCTGATAGTCAGCTCAGTGGTCTAGTTAAACTGTTTTAATAACAATGATAAACTGAAGGCCGCAGTGGTGAGTCGGCGATGCTAAGTCGTCCTGCACCCGGGTGCTGGTAACCCTGTCATCCAATGGGATAGTATTGCCAAGTGGTTCTCTTGCACGTGAAGTGGAGAACTGATTCTTCTTCAAATGTGCGACAAATGTCTCCAGTTCTTCCTCGTCAGCAATGCTGACAAAGGTGTCATCAATATTTCTCAAGTATAAAGGCAGGCTTTATGATCCTCCTGAAAACATGCAGCACGATAATTCGTGTAGAAGTTGGTGAACAGCACACCAAGAGGGGGAACCCATGGCAACTCCATCGATCTGATTTTCAAATTATATTTAAAAAGCTGGTAGAGTATATTATTTACTTAGAACCAGTTATATTCTAACTCATAAAATCTTTAAATATTAAAAAAAAATACTGAGTCTTTAATCTGCTTCAGAAGCAAATGACACAATATACTGTATATTTTTTGACAAACTGTAAACGAACATAGTAAATAAGTTCACAAAATATCAGTTTGACTTTATAAGAAGAGGGCGAACTCGCTACCAGAAAATACTGGAAACTTTTGATGACTGAAAGATTGTGCAAGTCAAAAATCTCGAAAAGAACTACTGATATTAAGTAAAAGTTGTTAACTGGAATTAATTTGAAAAGTAAAAATGTAAAATAATAACTGGGAAAGGAAATATTAACTTGGAAGAAATAAAAAAAAATCATTCTAAGACTTCAGAATAAAGTTGAAAGGGTAAAGGTAGACAAAATCATTCTTATAGCTGAAGTGGATACTACAAAACAGAATAGACTCAAGGAAGAAACGGAAAGAGAGAAATGAATAAGAAAGGAAGAGGAAAACAGAAGGTGAATCCCTCGGCCCCTCCCCCCTCTCTTTGGGGGCTATTGGAGAAGACAATTGGTATCGTTCCACAGCATGTGCACATATGGAGATTTATTGCCTTATATATCACTCCAGCAATACATTACCGTTTTCTGCTTCTCGGACAGGCGTAAGGAACTTACCAATGCACGACCAATGTTTTATATCTCTTCCACTCCTCGCTCAGAAAAGCCGAAGATTTTCCAGTCACGAATTGTTAAGTAAAAAGAGCCCGCTTGTAAAGAAACACACATATATATACATATTTAAATATATCATATATAATATATATATGTATATATATACTGTGTGTATATATACATATATATATATATATATATATATATATATATATATATATTGGTATAGGTATGGCTCAGAGGGTCAGGTCATTCTATAACAAACAAAGTCGAAATGTTCTGCAGCGACTGTTATCTGCCTTCCTGTCGTAGGAGAATGTTGCAAGTTATATGTGGAACTATGAAAATAAATTTGTCAGTCATTTATTGTGCATGATATTCTTGTCTCAATATTTTATTTATTCCCGCCAAGAAATACACTACAGACTTGTGAAAGCTTTGTTTGGAATATTGCATCATTTCGGAAATGGAGGTAAAGGTTGCAGAGCCATTATTCAAAATTAGGAAGGCTCTTGAGGATGATAACAGACTAAGGGGTCGTTATGCAACCACGTGCTCAGAAATCATCCCCCTCAACAAAAAGCGTCCTGAGTTTGAAGCATCGTATTTTTAGCATGAACAAGGCTAGTAGTTCTTAACACACACTGTCTTATAAGAGGCAGGGGATCGCTTCCATCCTACGTGGTTACGCCCACATTTTTGCCTTCCCCCCCCACTTTTTTTATTTTCTTTTACCTTCCCTCTGACTTTTATTTCCCTTACTTTCCTTAGCTTTTCGAGTTCCCTCTTCATATCCACTGCCTTATTATCTTCTGCTGTTCCTCTCCCTTTTCGTGTTTCTTCTGCTGCTTATCTTCGTTTTAGTTTGCTATCCTGTCTGTCAACTTCTTTTTTTTTTTTTTTTTGAGTTTTTCTGCTTCCTTTTCTTGTTCTCTTTTGCCTTTTCCTCTCCTTATTCGTTTGTTTTCTTTCGCACTTTCTCCCCCTTTTCTTGTTCTCGTTTTCTTTTCATTCTAATACTTTTTTCTCTTACATTCTCTTCCTTTTTATTTGGTTTACTATGCATTTCCCTTCCCTTTTCTTTTTTTCTTCAATGTATCCTCCCTTTCTTGCTTTTACCTTCCTTTCATTTCTAAAACTTTTGTTTAATCTGACTTTCCCGTCCTTTTCTTGTTCTCCTGTACCGTTTTTCTGATTTTATCCTGCTTTTCCCCTTAATTTTCTTTTATTCTACCTTGCATTCTTATTTCCTTTTGCCTTTCCTCTCCCATTTGTTGCTCCATTCGTTTGTATTTACCTTACCTGTTCTTGCTTTCCTTTAGACTATACTAAGCCTCTTGTCAGCAATTCCATTGACTTCTTCATTAAGATAATGGAACTGGAAGCGTAGTGCCGCATGTTTGCGTGGGTCCTACGGAAATTAGGGAGGAATACTTATGTCAGTGAGTCTAGTTACTTACATGGCCCCAAAAATATTAGACATAACTACGTTACATTACAGTATGAATTGTTAATTTCGTGTATATTTTTATTTTGTACGTGTTGTATACTGCCCTAAAATGGAAGACTGCAATATCTGCAAAAATACAAAACCAGAAAAATGGTAGATACTCCCTAGCCTTACTATTGATTTTGCAGATACTGCAAATGGGACCCCATAAATACCCTTGAAAGCACTGAATAATCATTCTGAAACTGCAGTAACTCGTGTATTTGAGTTTCACGAGCCCACTAGGTGGCATATCTCAATTTCGAAAATTTTGCAGATACTGCAGTTTTCCATTTTAGGGCAGTATAGATTTCTAGGAATCTCTACTGCTTCTTCGAAATCAGCAATCCTAAGACTGCCAAGTTCGGTGGCTTTCTATTCATGTTTTATCAGAATTTTCTTGCTAGCATACAGTTGCAATCCTCCTTCCTCCAAGAGGTTGAACTCTCACTAGATTCAGGATGAAACGCCACTCCTTTCCTTTTCC
>NC_089786.1:13561008-13596008 GCF_040412425.1 Macrobrachium rosenbergii | reverse complement strand
TATATCTTGAGAGGAAAAACCAGGAAAACCATGGATTAATTTTCAGTATAAAGAAATATTCTTAACACTGATCTTCTCTGAAAATCACCAAGCTTACTGCTGACTTTTCGTGGGAATAAGCGAAAAAGGGTGAGTTTCCATTACAGCCCGACCATCGACATCAATTTCCACTAATACATTTTCCTGTATTCTAATCTGCTAACACTCAAATTTCTTCCCACAGAACACCGTGTTCTGCTTTTTGTATTATTTTCTGTTAAATATTAAACTGTTCGGTTTTGAAACATCTGGCCTAACAAACTATTATGATATAAACTTTTATTGCTCAATGATTGTCTAGTACCTTTACTCATCCACAAGTTTAAAAATAATATACCATAAACGTATATTATTTTTCAAAAGCCAAACGATTAAGCAAAGAGAGGCTTTGAAATGAATAGTATTTTAGACTTGAGAGAAACGAGTATTATTGCATATTGGTGTTGTTCATTGATTATATTATTCCTACTGAACGTAAGAGTTTTTCTTAGAGTATTTTCATTTTGCCACAAGGTGGCTCTGTCTCTTCCTGTGACACGGTTGAGCTACTACTACGTAAACCTTTGCTGCCATACTTTGGAATCTAAACGTTTCATGGTTCCGGTCCTTTATAACCTTTTCGTTGTACAACAGCGCTGACCACCGGGTTCCCGTTACTGGTCTTTGCTGAAATTCACCGTTTCTCTACCACATAACATAGAATATAACATAGAATATTTCCTTTTAATACTTATGCCTCTCCCCAGCCACCTTAACCACACCTGCATCAATATTTTGTTAGGTCATGCATGAAATTTATACGGGGGGTTAGTTTCTCAGTAGTGAAAAGAAGGGCTGGGGGATTTGAAAATGGATGGTTGCTGCTTACTCTATATATACATATATATATATATATATATATATATATATATATATATATATATATATATATATATATATATATATATATATATATATATATATATATATATATATATATATATATATATATATATATATATATATATATATAAATTTCTGACTCACGTCAGGATCAGAACCCAGGCCTCTCAGGTGGAAAGCAGGGCGTTATCCACTGGGCCACACAAGTCTAAAAGAAGTTGGAACCTGAGAGCAACTGCACCCAAGGAATTACCTGGGCAAGCTAACTGCTTGCATACCAGCGAGTTTTCCCCAACTTCCCGACTCAGCAATGAGTCGGGAAGTTGGGGAAAACTCGCTGGTATGCAAGCAGTTAGCTTGCCCAGGTGCTGGGTGCAGTTGCCTCAGGTTCCAAACTTTTAGACTTGTATGGCCCAGTGGATAAACGCCCTTGCTTTCCACCTGAAGACCTGGTTCGATCCCGACTCAGCAAAATTTAGTTCCACACGTGATTGTGTGTTGATGATTTCTATCTTGTTCACTCAGAAGGGATAATTCGAATGAAATGTTGTCTATTGGGTCATTGCTGAGTCGGGAAGTTGGGGAAAACTCTCGCTGGTATGCAAGCAGAATTCCTGGGTGCAGTTGCTCTCAGGTTCCAACTTTTTTAGACTTGTATGGCCCAGTGGATAACGCCCTTGCTTTCCACCTGAGAGACCTGGGTTCGATCCCGACGTGAGTCAGAAATTTATTTCTGTTCCACACGTGATTGTGTGTTGATGATTTCTATATATATATATATATATATATATATATATATATATATATATATATATATATATATATATATATATATATATATATATATATATATATATATATATATATATATATATATATATATATATATATAAATATATATATATATATATAATATATATATATATATATATATATATATATATATATATATATATATATATATATATATATATATATAATGTAATGTAATATATATTTGGAGAAAATGAAGGAAAGAGTTACTGGACTGTAAAATATCATTCATTACTCTACTTGAAAAAAGGCTAAATTAACCGGATTGTAACTACCTTAACATTCCAGGTGGCACAGTGCACAATAGTTGGTTAAGTCACTTAACAATTTGTATGAAACACAGCTCATAGGTTTTTAAACTGA
Source organism: Macrobrachium rosenbergii (assembly GCF_040412425.1). Taxonomy (NCBI): domain Eukaryota; kingdom Metazoa; phylum Arthropoda; class Malacostraca; order Decapoda; family Palaemonidae; genus Macrobrachium; species Macrobrachium rosenbergii. The sequence goes on along the minus strand of NC_089786.1, from coordinate 13,593,911 downwards.
CGTCGTCTAATGCGTGTGTCGTGACAAGAGAAATGAGTGGTCACCTGAACCGTTAAAAGGAACCACAAAGCACTTCAGATTTCGGGTATGGTGTACAAAAGATACAATATAATAAAAAACGTGGCTTACATAATTATTTCGGGTATAGTTTACAAAAATATGCTATAATCAAAATTTTGTTTACGTATCTCATTTATTTCATTGTAGGTTATTGCCTAAACAATCCTACTCGTCCCAGTCCAAGGCCTAACTCAGACTTTTGTGACTATCCCTTGGGCTCGGCCTGGTAAAGTTAGGAAAAAAATTTTTGAAAAAAAAAAAAAAGAAACAGCATTATGTACCGTGGCTCTTCTTGGGCCAAAGCCGCCTCCTTCGAACATCGTCAGTCTTCGAACCTAATAGCCAAAGCAACTGTGGCAGGTAATAAAGTCACAGTAACAAAAACTAACTGGAAAAAAGTCACAATTCTGGCTAGGAAAAAAAAGCCACAGGAAGAAGGTTCACTGTAATTTATAGTGGCCGGTAATAGTCACAGGAGAAAATTCGCAATATTTCTTGGGGGTCAGTATCTTCATGTTTACAGTCTTTTTTTTTTATGTTTTTGCGGTGATCCCCAACGGGCTTGTACTAAACATGCCGCAGAGGTGGATAAATACCCGGTTAAAATCCTTGGAGGTCACTATCTAGGAAAATTTAATGTGACTTTTTTTTACTGTGACCTTTTTCTGTGACTCTTTTACCTGGGACTTATTTTACCTGGATTCAAAACAACAACAGCTGCATACACGCACTACACCCATGTTTACTTCGGCTGTTTGGGCTACAAAGGAACTTGATTTAACAATCTTTATTCTATAATTTAACCATGGGTAGACAGATTTCTCTAAGCTTATTCTGGGTGGTGAAAAAAAACCCGTAGACCTAATTACACAAGTTAAACTGCCATGGTCGATCCCACTTGGCTTAATTGTCTCGGAACACCCCCCCCCCCCCCGCCCTCCCCACCAAACAAGTGTTCGGCTTGTGTCCCAAAAATTCGCTTTTACATCTAACATTGGTAAGACACTTGAGATATATTCCAATATATTTTCATGTTAATAAATCTCAGAGAAGGCTGTGACATAATACAACATTCAGTAATCTGAAGGGAATTCAGGTTTTGCAAAACTCTGTTCAACAATTTCAATAATAGTAAGCGATAAGAATAAGGTAGCCCAACTCAAGTAAAACAAAAATTAATTATAAACAAGAATCACATTTCTCAATGTTTATAGACCTAAGAAGTTATGAATAACTTGGACTTAAGTCATAGCCAATACGTTTGAACACATCTAGCAGCAGTGACATCACCTAGAATGATATAATTGGATCATTACACCGTAATACTGAATATGCACCCACTAAACTTAAATGATATATTTTTTCTCCATATACAGAAATAATATAGTACATAAAAATATGATTATTAACACAAAACATAAACACAGTTGATACGTACTAGAGAAATGAAAGACCAACTTTATACATTCCAATTGATTTATTAGAATTTATATTATATATATATATATATATATATATATATATATATATATATTATATATATATATATATATAATATACACATATACATATACACATACAAACGTGTTCATTCGGTTCTATTTCCGTATGCAGTTGCATTACCAAGCGTCCTGCAAAATTAATACCGCTTAGTTACAACACAACTTATCCGTAAATTTATCTTTAAAATATTGGGATAAATTCATAATTAAAAAAATGTTTTACAAGTTTTAATGATATTTTTATTTGTCACCGGTTAATTATAATTAATACGATATGACCCAGATATATTGACTTTAAAAAACAAGCCTCTTACGATATGACCCAGATATATTGACTTTAAAAAACAAGCCTCTCCTTTTTACAAGTCGGGATACCATTTTTTTGGAGTTTTTGTGTAATTAGTGTTGCAGAAAGACGCCCGGCGTATAGGACTGGGGTGTCACGGGGTTCGGTGAGGCCTCAAACTCAAAATACGTTATTTATAAAACATATAAGACAATCACCCGATACTTCCTTAATGACCCCGTTTTGAATCGTCCTCAATGTTTGCAGTAAAAAGAAATTTCGAAGTATGATCGTGTTTTATTTTTATTTTTTTCAGTCCAGGCCTCGTTGTATCATGTACTTTTAGGATGTAGAATTCTTTTCTTTCCTTTGTTTTTTTTTTTCTAATAACTTAAGAAGATTATTCCAGTCACGTTCGATTTGGATGACCATACTGGTATTGTTCTTTTTAGGATTAGAAGACTTAAAGGAAAATTTTTTCACGCTGGAAACCCACTTTATAGTTCTTAAATTTATTACATATCCTATTCTGTGAAACGTTGGTTGTTCTTAAAAGTTCCAAACAAATCTATTAACATTCTAAATCATAGAAAAAATAGAATAATCATCATCATAGCTTCAAACACCATGCGACACAAAGTGACATTCCTCTGTTGTATTTCCTGTGCCTTCACTTCTATAAAATTCCAGTCATCTCATCCTCGCTTCTGATAGTTCTATCCAAGTAGGTCTTGGTCTTCCACCACCTCTGGTTCTTTGAGAAGCCCAGCTGATATTATAACGCACAGTCTTTCCGGGGCGGCGCGAATAACATGTCAAAGCCAACTCTTCACTTAAAATATGTCAAATAAAATTAAAGCCTTTGTACCAGCCAAGCCATTTAGTTGGAAACTGCGGAAATGCTATTTATGGAAATTATCTCTGAGAGTCGAGTAACTTGTATGAATATTCATTCTGAAGGAGTACGTACGGTGCGGAAAAAGAATCTTAATGGGAATCGTCATAGCCGTCGCTTAAATCGTGCACACATTCGAATAAAAGTAATAACGCAGATTATTATCACTATTCCCAATATAACACAAGGAGAGAGAGAGAGAGAGAGAGAGAGAGAGAGAGAGAGAGAGAGAGAGAGAGATCGGACTTAATCGACGCCATAAGTAGCCTAATGGCTGTGGGTGGAGGGACCTCGCCTTGAGCCAGAGGACACTGGATCTCTCTCTCTCTCTCTCTCTCGCGCGCGCGCGCGCACACACACACACACACACACAGCCCTCTCTAACCCGCATAGGCCTGGGGCTCTATTTCTAATTTTTTAATGTAATTCTTGTCCTTCATAGCCTCTAACACACCTTACGAGCCCTCTGAAAGAAGCTCCAGAAAGGAACGTTACCCTCAGAACTCTTCGCCTTTGCTAAAACTAGCAAGAAGACAGAGTTGGTGAATTTCAGTCTATCTCAGGAGTGGTACTTGGAGTGATGGGGATCCCCTTTCAATTTCTCTCGTTCTCAAGTTCATGGCGAAAACTTGAACCCGGCAATTCCAGACAACAGATATAAATCTTTGTCGACTAATTTCTCTCGGACTTTGTAGAAGATGATCGCAATGAAATAATGTGTCGAGTGAGAGTTGTGATGCACTTCCTATATCTCAGACCTGAGTGTTGTAGTTTTGTTCACTGGATGAAGATACCAACCCTATTCAGCAGTAAGTCAGGAGAATTGCCCCATCCTTGGCGTTCTGGAGAAACTACTTGCTATTACCACAGGTACTAAGGGCAACACTTTTCACTTGTGGGACATTGCTGACAAGACCGATTATATGTTCTTATTAAGACATGTGGCACCTACTCAATAGGTTGAATAGCTACCTAGCTCCATTTTGACAAAATAGTATCTCCACTTAGATTTACAGTAACAGTATTGTATTGTTCCTTCTTCCAGTCTTACTCTCCTTTGTCTTCCTCCCAGCAACCGCAAGCTGTATTCTTGCCTGCTGACCCAGATGCAGGAGAGTTACATAACGGAGCTTCCTATCTGATAATTTCTTCAACATGGAAGGAGGGTTAGACCATATTACATTACTTACCAAGCTGGTCTTCATTATTTTTTCTTAGAGTGAGGTCACAAGACTAGGCCCTTTCATCTTGAGCATGGCACACAGTACTGGGAGAGACAGTAGGTTACAAGAGTCATTCTTCCCCTGGTCACTCATATGCATGCCATTTAGATGCATTTGCTAGTGGTATCCAAAATCTCTTCACTGGCTATTGCCAAATTGGTGGGAAACTCTTGTTAACGAGGTTCAAGACCAGCCTAGCTATCATCTTGAGTTTCAACGGCACCAGACCAGCCACCACTAAAGGCATCCATATATACAAGACTTAGGGTTTGTATATCTTGAGCAAAATGCAGTAATGGGAGAGATCTTAAAGATTTATACAAGACTTTCATGCCCTTTTACTATCTGCAGCATGGTTTAAATTTTATATTTTGTATCTCAAGAGACTATCTCCTGAGGTCAAACAAGACTTAACCCTTTTGCACTCTTGAATAGTGGCAAAAGGTTTTAAGGTATATATATATAGTAGGTTATAAGAGTCATTCTTCCCCTGGTCATATATATATATTTAGATGCATTTGCTAGTGGTATCCAAAATCTCTTCACTGGCTATTGCCAAATTGGTGTAAACTCTTGTTAACGAGCTTCAATGACCAGCCTAGCTATCACAGTTTACACCAGTTTCAACGACCAGACCAGCCACCACTAAAGGCATCCATATATATAAGACTTAGGGTTTGTATATCTAGGAAAATGCATAATGCATATCTTAAAGATTTATACAATTTTCATGATTTATATATATATATATATAATTTTTAAATTTTATATTTTGTATCTCAATACATACATATATATATAAAAACATACAATAGTTAACCCTATTTGCGCCACTCTATATGAATAGTGGATAAATACATACATTTTAGGTTTTATATATATATATACATATATATATATATATATATATATATATATATATATATATATATATATATATAACTACATATTATATATAAATATTATATACATACTATATATATATATATATATAAATTAATCAATATATATATATTATAATCTCATAAATACATATACATACTGTACATATGGCACAACACAAAATAATCAATGCTTGGCAAATTTCTGAATAGTTCATGGCACCTCATAACTGAATACACACACTGGTTTACAGTATACCGACGTGTGTGTGGTTTAAGGTCTGTTTCCTAAGCAAGTTCATTGTTTATGGAAGAGCCTTTATGCTGTCTGACATGCTGTGCCATCAAGCTGCCATCCACTTCCTGCTACCAATTCTCGCTGGCTTTTTTCTGGCATTATAAATTTAGCTTGTCCTCCCAACAACGCTGTTAATAAATGTTCATTTTTTTCAAGGACAGATATTATTTTGGGGTCGCGCTCTTCTGAGTCACTGTATCTAACTCGTTATACTATCAAAGGATCGTGTTTAATTTCAGCTAATTTGACATTTGTGACGCCAATCAAGACTTTTTCAAACAAGTACCTGTTTGAACTTGAATTGAATTGAATATAGAAACTAGGCCAAAGGCCAAGCGCTGGGACCTATGAGGTCAATCAGCGCTGAAACGGAAACTGACAGTAAAAAGTCTGAAAGGTGTAACAGGAGGAAAACCTCGCAGATGCACTATGAATCAATATTTAGGAGAGGGTGGAGAGTAAGATTAAGAGAATATGAAAGGAGGTACAGTAAAAGGAATGAAAGGGGTTGCAGCTAGGCGCCGAAGGCACGCTGCAAAGAACCTTAAGTAATGCCTACAGTGCACCACATGAGGTCCACCGACGACACTACCCCACTACGGGGTGTTTGTCCTTCATGTCGAACCTGATGACGCAAATAAAGAAAATTAGCTTTCAGATGTACCTCTGGCTACTGACAGTGATATCATAATGAATTCATTATTTGGATCAACAACAAAAAACAAAAGAAAATACTCACTCTGGAAGCCTTTTCTTTTTTTGCCCTCATTCTGACCTACATCAGTCTTTGTTGTCATTTCCACATGCCTATTACGACTTCAGACTGCACTAAGTAACTGAGAATTTGTCATTCAGGTCATGCATCTTTGTTCTACTTCTTACAAGAAATTGAAATTAATCTTTCAACACCTGAACACCTTAAGAAGTCCGTTATTTTGTTTTCCTTGAGACCTATATACTTTTGCTTTTAGTTTAGGATTTCCTTGCTGTGTTTCCCGTAAAATTTTTATTTAAACGTCAGATTGAGAAGAGTACCTACATATCAAACTCGCTGACCTTTATAACGAAGAGGAAAACAAAGTTTTAAGGAAATTTAATGTAAAGAAACACCAGAATCCTTTCCCCATCTCCCTACTTGTTTTCACAAGTAATAGCACATGGAGAAAAAATTAACTTTTCTAACTGTCGTTAATTTTTCATAATTTTTCATAATATTAAGTCATACTCTTCATTGGCGTCAGTCCTCAAAATCTCGTGTGGTATTATAATATGGAATATTTTCATTATGCAAATAAAAATGCAGATAGTTAAAAACATTAACAACAAATTTAAAAGAACATAAGCGTCTTGACATATTTCGATGATGTTCTTGCTCGAGATTGCGCTCGTCTAGTTCCAACATGGGTTCTTGCTCTTATAACCACCCGTAAGTGAAATCGTAATTTACCGAAACGGAAAAAAAGTAAGCTGTTGGGAAGGTGTACGTATGAGGAGAAATTCCCACCATGCCCTGAGAGAGAAGTAATGAGGTAACAAAATTCTTTACAACTGGAGTGAAAGAAAACAAACTATAAAAATTATGAAATAAATGTTTTCAAGATAAGAGAGTGATTTAAGAGAGAAAAAAATGTAATTAGTGATAACAAGCAGGTTAACGAGGCGGTGCGAAAGAAGTGAGCAAATGAGAACATTAGCAAAGTTTGTCTCTTCTCAAGAAAGTGTTTCGCCAGCTTAGTCGAAGTAAATGAGAAGTTATCACGTTTCTTTGTTTCTAGGCAATGGCCGTTGCAGTTGCTACTGCATATAGATCAACTGATTCATCTCGGAAAGAAGTTGATTCTGTTATAAGTATTCATTGCATCGTTTGATACCTACTGTTATATGCTTGTGCTGCAGGAGGCTTTGCCTCCTGGGAGTGCTGTGAAGCTCCTCTGGAAAGAGAGCTGGCGCCCATGGTTGTGGCTCAGTGTATGCCATCGAAGAGAATGCCTTCTTTGTTGCTCTGGCTGTATCTTGCATTTTCAGTCTCCTTAAGGTTTTAAGGTTATTTCTTCCATGTAGACTGATAAGTATTATTGACTTATTTATCAAGGGAAACTATCATTTCTAATAATTTTTAAAAGGGTAGCTTTACTACTCTGATCACACTTCTTGACTTGTGATAGTCTTGTTTCAGCTCTGAGAATGCATAGACAAGTCCTCATTGATGCTCCTGTAACACTATCCACATTGCTCTATTATGGATAACCCCCAGCCTTTTCTTGGGTTTTCCTTAATCCAGTGATGGATGGGGCTGCAAATTCTATTGGTGATCCGATTGTCTCAGTGCCTGAGTTTTAATTTCAAGTATTTGAACGTCTATAATTCTCCCTTACGCAGGCTATTAATTTTCGTCTGTACTTGAGTACCACACCCTCTGTCTTCTTTAGATTTAATGTTTATTCCAGGTTCGAATATGAATATGAATATAGAATTTAGGCCAAAGGCCAAGCACTGGGACCTTTGAGGTCATTCAGCACTGAAACTGAAATTGACAGCAAAACGTTTGAAAGGTGTAACAGGAGGAAAATCTCGTTGCACTGAACGAAAGTGGTTGCAGCTAAGGGCCGAAGGCACGCTGCAGAGAACCATATGTAATGCCTACAGTGCACCGCATGAAGTGCACTGACGGCACTAGCCCCCTATGGGGTTATTCCAGGTTCAGTGCATTTCTCTTGTACTTACTGCACATATTTTGCCTGCAAAGATGAATATTTCCTCCTCTTCGGAAAGATTAATTGTAATTAGATTCTCCACGGATACACTGAAGAGTAAAGGACTTAAAATGGTTACCGTAGTTTCTCTATTCCGAGTTATTCTTGCGTCTTTGCTATTAAACGATCTCTTGATTCTTTCTCATTAAGGAAGAGAACAGCTAGATAATTAATACACCTTCTTTGGGCCCAGAAAAATTACCATCGAGTTCCTACCATTTTTCGTTGCTGAGGCATCTGAGCTGCATTCCTGCGTGCTAATGTCTCCCCTATGCACAGAGGCGATGGTGTAAGGCACCTCTTTCAATAGGAGCCTATTAAAAACCATTCGTTCTGTTTACTTTATACAACCCATCAGTAAGATCATAAGGTATGCATTTTCATCATGCTGTAATCATATCTCATCCAGGACTGAGTCTCCTCTTGTGGTGGTGTGTGTAGGCTTCGTCAGACAGTTTATATGCTGCATTAATAATGATTAAACCTTGTTTGTCATTTCTGTGTGTAATAAGGTACTCATACAGGTTGTCCCAATAACGTGTGTTGTAAGTCTGAACTTCCCTTTGCGGATTCAGTGATCTCGGCATCCTAATCTAATTAAACCATACTTTTAAAAAGCTTAACATCTTTTTCAACTACAAAAGCATATGCGAGAACTTTTAAGTAGAGTGTATATTGTGCTCTGAAAATTTGCACGGTACTGTTGGCCCTTCTGTTCATTAAAGCTTTCATTCCTGAACTGTAATACAAAGCTTCTTTGAAAGTGATATGGGTATATATTTTTGCCTTGGCATCTCCTGTATTTTGTACAGTCCTTGTAAAAAGCTTTCTATAGCCTCTGCAGGAGCTCTTGTAGTGCATATTTTGTGGTCTATGTAGTCATAAAAGCATAAAGCATGGCTCAGTTTGCCACCTCTGGGTTTTACCAAGCGACTCATTTCATACATTTGACTAGATATAATTGACTGTTCTAATTTTCTTCCTTAACAGTTTGATCAGCGTTTTGGAAATAACACAGCTAGATTCAGATAAAAAGAAACTTAAGATACGTTTACAGCTGTCATTCATCACCCAACTTGTCATTCAAATCACCTAAAACAGCATAGACAACTGGATGTTTGTAATAGAGAGAGAGAGAGAGAGAGAGAGAGAGAGAGAGAGAGAGAGAGAGAGAGAGAGAGAGATCCATGGTTCTGAAGGAGCTCAGGGACTCTATTTTAGAGAGTCTGGCATCCTTCCACCCACCGCCACTGCACTACTTAATGGCGGCGATTATGTCTGGGTGGACGATACAAAACTCGCCATGGAATGTAGATAATTGTCTTTACAGAGTGAGTTAGGGTTCCAGCAGTCCTCTACATTACTTTCTCTCTCTCTCTCTCTCTCTCTCTCTCTCTCTCTCTCTCTCTCTCTCTCTCTCTCTCTCTCTACTGATATGGACTGTTGTTCAGCACGTTAATAGCCTTCATGGCTTGTGATATTTGTCGGCACAATTTGAATAAGAAAAAGAATTTTCGTACTATTACCTTATGCTCTTTCCTAGAGTCCTCTCACGATTTAAGTGGCAGCTGTAACTATTCCAGTTTTTTCCACACGATAGTCTTATATAAATAGATACTCCTGTAAATTAAACGGCTCTCAATATAAATTTAATAAATGAAATTTTAACAACTTTCTACTAGATCAGTTTGGTTGAAAAGGGGATAGAATTTGAGTTGATCTATGTATATTTCATTTGAACTGTTAATAACTGCAATTATTATTATTATTATTATTATTATTATTATTATTATTATTATTATTATTATTATTAAATCTATTATTATTATTATTATATTATTTAAAATGTCTATAAATCCATTTGAAACTAGTAAAGTTCAACCTTTCAAATAATTAAATGAATCTGAGGAGCTTTCAAGAAAATTGCTCAGCTGAAATTCAGCTAGAAGAAGGGAGCTAAATTAGCAAAGTTATTTAAAAAAATACGCAATGTTAAGCCGAACACAAATTATAATAAAAGAATATTTTCTAGCAATTAGTTCTAATTATTTCATTAAAATTATTATTATTAGTTTATTTATTATTATTATTATTATTATTATTATTTAAAATGTCTATACATCCATTTGAAACTAGTCGAAAGCTCAACCTTTCACGTGATTAAATGTCTGAGTGACGTAACAAGAAAATTGGAATGAAATGACAAGCAGTAGTAGATAAATTAGCAAAGTTATTTAGAAAAAAATACTCAATGTTAAGCCGAACACAAATTATAATAAAAGAATATTTTCTAGCAACTAGTTCTAATCCCATTTCATAAAATTACATTTTTTGGTGCTCAGTTTATCAGTTTGGTTTCCCACATCTAATATTTTTGTTCAAATCTTCGTTACAAGATTCTCAATGGAAATCGTTAGCAAATTTTCCAGTCGTTCACAAGACGACTAATTACTACTCTTGGAAAGACGATAAATTACTACTCTTGGAAAGACGAGATAAATTACTACTCTTGGAAAGACGGGACAAATTACTACTCTTGGAAAGACGGGACAAATTACTACTCTTGGAAAGACGGGACAAATTACTACTCTTGGAAAGACGGGACAAATTACTACTCTTGGAAAGACGGGACAAATTACTACTCTTGGAAAGACGGGACAAATTACTACTCTTGGAAAGACGGGACATATTACTACTCTTGGTGGAAAGACGATAAATTACTACTCTTGGAAAGACGGGACAAATTACTACTCTTTGAAAGACGGGACAAATTACTACTCTTGGAAAGACGGGACAAATTACTACTCCTGGAAAGACGAGATAAATTACTACTCCTGGAAAGACGAGATAAATTACTACTGTTGGAAAGACGAGATAAATTACTACTCTTGGAAAGACGGGACAAATTACTACTCTTGGAAAGACGGGACAAATTACTACTCTTGGAAAGACGGGACAAATTACTACTCTTGGAAAGACGGGACAAATTACTACTCTTGGAAAGACAAATTACAAAGATACTACTCTTGGAAAGACTGGACAAATTACTACTCCTGGAAAGACTGGACAAATTACTACTCCTGGAAAGACGGGACAAATTACTACTCCTGGAAAGACGGGACAAATTACTACTCCTGGAAAGATGAGATAAATTACTACTCTTGGAAAGACGAGACAAATTACTACTCTTGGAAAGACGGGACAAATTACTACTCTTGGAAAGACGGGACAAATTACTACTCTTGGAAAGACGGGACAAGAGTAGTACTACTCTTGGAAAGACAGGGCAAAATTACTACTCTTGGAAAGACGTACAGGACAAAAGAGTTACTACTCTTGGAAAGACGTAGGACAAATTACTTTTCTTGGAAAGACGTGACAAATTACTACTTTCGGAAAGACCTTTCCAGATAAATTGTCACTTTCCAAGAGTAGTAATTTATCTCCTGTGTTGGAAAGACTTTCCACCAAGAGAGTAATATTACTTTCTAAGAGTAGTAATTTGTCCCATCTTTCCAAGAGTAGTAATCCTGTTTTCCAAGAGTAGTAATTTATCTCGTCCCATCTTTCAATAGTAGTAATTTGTCCCGTCTTTCCAAGAGTAGTAATTTGTCCCGTCTTTCCAGGAGTAGTAATTTGTCTCGTCTTTCAGGAGTAGTAATTTGTCCCGTCTTTCCAAGAATTGTCCAGTTTTCCAGTCCTGTCTTCCAAGAGTAAAATTTTAATTTGTCCGTCTTTCCAAGAACTAGTAAATTTTCCGGTATTTCCAAGAGTAGTAATTTGTCCTGTCTTTCCAAGAGTAGTAATTTGTCCTGTCTTTCCAAGGTAGTAATTTGTCCCATCTTTCCAAGAGTAGTAATTTGTCCCGTCTTTCCAAGAGTAGTAATTTGTCCCGTCTTTCCAAGAGTAGTAATTTGTCCCGTCTTTCCAAGAGTAGTAATTTGTCCCGTCTTTCCAAGAGTAGTAATTTGTCCGGTATTTACAAGAGTAGTAATTTGTCCGGTATTTACAAGAGTAGTAATTTGTCCGGTATTTACAAGAGTAGTAATTTGTCCGGTATTTACAAGAGTAGTAATTTGTCCGGTATTTACAAGAGTAGTAATTTGTCCGGTATTTACAAGAGTAGTAATTTGTCCGGTATTTACAAGAGTAGTAATTTGTCAAGTCTTTCCCAGAGTAGTAATTTGTCAAGTCTTTCCCAGAGTAGTAATTTCAAGTCAATTTGGAAGAGTAGACTTGACTTTCCCAGAGTAAATTAGTACCCTTGGAAAGACTTGTCAAGTCTTTCCCAGACAAAATTGTCAAGTCTTTCCCAGAGTAGTAATTTGGAAAGACTCGACTCGACAAATTACTACCCTTGGAAAGACTCGACTCGACAAATTACTACCCTTGGAAAGACTCGACTCGACAAATTACTACCCTTGGAAAGACTCGACTCGACAAATTACTACCCTTGGAAAGACTCGACTCGACAAATTACTACCCTTGGAAAGACTCGACTCGACAAATTACTACCCTTGGAAAGACTCGACTCGACAAATTACTACCCTTGGAAAGACTCGACTCGACAAATTACTACCCTTGGAAAGACTCGACTCGACAAATTACTGCCCTTGGAAAGACTCGACTCGACAAATTACTGCCCTTGGAAAGACTCGACTCGACAAATTACTGCCTTGGAAAGACTCGACTCGACAAATTACTGCCCTTGGAAAGACTCGACTCGACAAATTACTGCTCTTGTTGGAAAGACTCGACTCGACAAATTACTGCTCTTGTTGGAAAGACTCGACTCGACAAATTACTGCTCTTGGAAAGACTCGACTCGACAAATTACTGCTCTTGGAAAGACTCGACTCGACAAATTACTGCTCTTGGAAAGACTCGACTCGACAAATTACTGCTCTTGGAAAGACTCGACGCGACAAATTACTGCTCTTGGAAAGACTCAACAAATTACTACTGGAAAGATGAGATAAATTACTGCTCTTGGAAAGACTCGACAAATTACTACTCCTGGAAAGACGAGATAAATAAGGCAAACAGCATAGCCCCCGCCCCCTCAACCCAAGATCCCAGAAATAGGACTCCAGTGGCACTATCAATGCTCCAAGAAATTAGTTTGAAATATATAAACGTATATATGGCATAATTAGGGATCATTCCAGGACATCTACTGTAGACATTTGCATGCAAAACGTTGAATATAGCATGATGTTTTAGTGGTAATAGAACGCATCAATCACCACCTTTACAAAGAAGGTACAAATGAATATCTTGTAATGTGGCACGGATGCCCTGATTGAAGAGCCCATAAAAACCTTAAAAATAAAGAAAACTGTCATATCACGTTATTCCAACTGGAACTACATCCATCAATACTGAGAAATAAGGCAAGGAAAACATTATGTATATTACAGTGAGAGAGATTGTCACCATGTTAAATACATGTCAAACTTGGGTACTGTGAAAGATTGTGATTCGAGCAGTGTTTTCTTGAAGACCTTATTGCAGCAGGAAAGCAAAAATTTCCACATTCTAAAAGTAATGTCATACAAGGGAGTAATCCAGAGCTGGAATAAAAAAAAAGGTATTGTATTTCGAAATTTACTTTTTATTTGCGAGTGCTGGGGATAATAAAAACGAAGTCACAAACGAAGCGAGAGGTGATTGCGTCGTATGTTTTATAAATAAGGCAATTTGAGTTTTGGCGGGTCCTTACTGATCCTCGGGACACCCTTCTGCTCCCCCCACCGAGCGTCTTTCCATGACACTAATTACGCAAAAACTGGTTCAAAAATTGTCCTGACCAGCAAAGAGGAGAGGCTGAGTTTTTAAAGTCAAAATTTCTGGGTCATATCGCATTAATTATGGCGGCTGTTCACAAATAAAAAATACGATCATTAAAACTTTCAGCACTTCTTTTACCAGCAAATCATCGTAATATTTTCTAGGTAATTTTACAGACAAGTTGTGTTGAAACCAAGCTGTTGTAATACAGCAGGAAACTTGCTAGTGCATATAAACAAAAACCAAACGCGTACACACACAAACATTTACAAATACACATGTAATATATGTAACAGATAGATGGATAGAGATGTACAAATATAGATACTGTGTGTGTGTGTGTGTGTGTGTGTGTGTGTGTGTGTGTGTGTGTGTGTGTGAACATCCACTTGGAAAACTTCCCTTGTGCTTTTCAAAGCAATTGAAGAAGGGAGCAGCAACTGTGCAAATTTCTTTTGTTCCTGAAGAACAAAGCTTATGGTGTGTATGAGTCTTGGAAGGATGGAGAAAGTGGATGAATGATTCGTAGCGGAAGACTGACGGGGACATAAGTGAGAAAGAGAATGACTGCTCGGGAACTGTGGTAGTATTTTGGTGTAGTAGCACCCTACTAGGATGGATCGATTTGTCTGGTATGACTGTATAAATATTAGAGAACTGTGGCGAATACTCAGGTCTAGTAGAAGGCTGAAGGCTCTACTACACTTAAGATGAATCGACAAGATCTGGAACAACAAGGAATATAGAAAGACTGGACTGGTGTCCTTGTGATAGTGAAGTCAGATGGATCATAAACAGTCAAGAGAGGTTGGTTTAGATCTGCACAAATCAAATGTCAGTGAGGGCCCTTGCCCAAAGTTGCCCCGTAGATGAATGGAATGGAACTCTGAAGTCATCCTTACAAATCAAGACAATGTTGAAAAAAAAAAAAATTCAACCTGCATAGCAGTGTCAGATTAAAATATAAATCTGATTGAACTGATAGACCTACCTCATGAAGAAAGAAAGGACTGTATGAAGATGGAATTATGGAAACAAAGTGAGAATGTCAAAGCTTAATAGCAGAAGGAATTAAGTCTTCGAATTTTGCTATCACAGGATTGCTGATTTCCAAGGACGACGGATTCTTCGATAAGCTATGAAGTATGTACATTCTTATGATATTTATAAATGTATACTACATAATATAATGGAACGCTAATACATTTTTTTAAGCTGTCAAAATGACTATAGGCACCCTTATATATATATATATATCTATATATATCTGATATATGTATATATATATATATATATATATATATATATATAAACTATATATATATATATCTGACTTGTATAATATACAAACTTGAGAATATATTAATTTACAGTTTTCTTTTAAGTTGAAGAAAGGGCACACATGCCTTTATATAAAAAAGAATGGAAGGAAACAAGACAAGGGTGGTAAAGGTATAGGAAAACCAAAACGGGAAGGCAGAAGGAAATGCGTAACCTCCAGGAAGGAAGGAATAGTATAAGAATAGGTAAACTGACTCATTTCAAAAATTGTGTTGCTTCGAACTCGAGGGCATTT
This sequence comes from Macrobrachium rosenbergii, assembly GCF_040412425.1. NCBI lineage: Eukaryota > Metazoa > Arthropoda > Malacostraca > Decapoda > Palaemonidae > Macrobrachium > Macrobrachium rosenbergii. Next base: position 13,578,647 of record NC_089786.1, on the reverse strand, counting down.
TCTTGAAGGGGATGATGTTTTTAGAGCCACTGTAAGTTGAAATGTTGTTGTAATTCTTACTTCCATTCCAATAATGATGCCGGTTACTAAGACTACGACGGAATATCCCAAACACAGCTCTCGCAATTCTGCCGTGATATCGTCATCCTTTGACTTGCCTGCTTCCATCATCTTGGCTGAAATAAAACAATTATAACAAGCTAGAGTTAGTAGTTATTTTTTTTAGACGAAAATACATTTTACCAGAATGTTTCACATATGAAATAAATATACCCATCCTTCACTGGTGATTCATGGATGAGCAGGAAACTAGGAAAAGGCATATATATGAGGGCACAAAGAATTTCTCTCTCTCTCTCTCTCTCTCTCTCTCTCTCTCTCTCTCTCTCTCTCTCTCTCTCTCTCTCTCTCTGTCAGGGAAGAAAGCTTAACAAGAATCAATCTTGCTCATACCAGCAAACATGCTACTTTGAATTCAAGAGCTAGTTATTTTATATAATGGCGTTTCAAGGCTTTCCTCAATTCCAATAATGATGTTGGGGACAGAAAATCTTGCAGAATTACCCAAACGCAGCTTTCGGAAGTCGTTATTGATGTGAGAGTCGATTACCCTGCTTGTTTGTATCTTCTTGGCTGAAATAATATAAAAACTCTAAGGGGAATTCGGATTTCTTGTTATGAAAACCTTTTTCTAGAATGTTTCACACATGAAACATAACTTTTAACTTAATTCGAGTCGAATATTTTAGATAGAAAATATATATATATATATATATATATATATATATATATATATATATATATATATATATATATATATATATATATACTGTATATATAGTTATGCATATAAAATGTGTATAAATGAATGTGTATGCCAACATTCGCCCGCACTCGTTTTACATTGTGTGTATATCTCTACAGCATATCAGAAATTTTTACCAGTTGTTGATTGGAAGATTTTTAAATTTTCTGGGCGAGAGGAGGAAGAGAAATAAAACGCTGGTCGTGCATTGGTAAGTTCCTTACGTCTGTCTGAGGAGCAGAAAACGGTAATGTATCGCTGGAGTGATATATAAGGCAATAAATCTCCATATGTGCACATGCTGTGGAACGATACCAATTGTTTTCTCCAATAGCCCCCAAAGAGAGGGAGGAAGGGCTGAGGAACTCTTGTTTTCCTCTTCTTACCATTTTCTAATGTTTCCTTAGTTGAAATTTTAGTGTGTGTGGTATTTTCACTTCAACTATAAAAATTGGTTTTTGGTGTTTTGTTTGCAATATTTTTGTCCATTCTCTTATCGTATGATGATTATCAAAATCTTATCTTTTCCTTTGGTTTTTACCATTCTTTCTCGTTGCCCAAAGTAATGAATTGTTTCCGATCACTCTTTTCATCTCCATGTTTCTTCTACCCAAGGTCTAGAGAATACCCACATTTGTTTTTTGTTTTTATTTAAAAGTTTTTTCTTCCTTTCATTGAGCCTACTGTTTTACCCGATCAAAATTACGCAGTATTAAAATTGTGCTGTTTTGGTACATATCCAGACAAATGATTAAAAAAATTATATATACCATATTTGTTTGTTTTTTATTTTCATTTTTTTCGGAAACCAACCTGTACATTATTAACCTCAACCCGTTGTCCCACTGTCTTAAGCGCCCTCTTTGTCTTTATGACTTTAATCTAGGTACTTCCCACATTAGTCTTTATGACCTTAATCTGGGTACTTCCCACATTAAAGAACCAAAATCATTTCAGGATATAGCCTAAAGGGCTGCGGAATTCATTGCTCTATGTTTTGAGTCTACATTCAGAGATGTGACTATACAGAAGCTCTATTGTACGACATTCTTTCATTACGCATTCGATTCTCTAATGACTGGGAAGGAAATACGGTAATTGTGATATAATGACTTCATAGCACATTGTGATGAACTAACATGAAATTTTTCTCTTTATACTTTACTACCAGGTCTGGAATATCCTTAAATTCCGCTTAGTTTGTAATAAATCACCATCATCTAAACCTTTGAGGGCAATAATAATATAATTGGTCTTGCATCCACCTTGTGAGAACTCAACAAGAGGCATAAGCAAGTTCCTTAAAAACTCGAGAACTGACACATGGCAAATTTTTAAGGTTATTTGCATTTTTCATTGGTATAAAAATCCATAGACTTATATTGATACCCTTGGCAACAACTGGTCCAGTCGTTGAAGCTTTATAACAAGGTATACAAATTTGGAGCAGCTAGTGTTGGTGTGTGGTGAACCACCATCACATAAAAAAATGACATCATCACTTTTCCCTAAACAGCAGGGCATTTGAGATCTGGTTATAGGTAAGATTATTACAAAGGACTTCAGGTTTATATATCTAGGAACTGCAGCTTATCTAACGATTTGACACTGATTCCAACAGGGAAACAAACCCTCTTTTACATGTTGACTTACTGCTTAAGCGGGGGCTTTGTATATCTAGAAAAATGTAGATGATCTTATAATTTATCATTTGCCCCAACAAAGATACAAACTCCCATCTTTAACATGACTTAATGTTTAGGGTGGATATGATCTTAACTTGTTGATTTCCCACCCAGAGATGTCACCTTCCCAGTCATTAAGTGAGCCTGGAAAGGATAACTAGTAACCCTCCTGTCCACGGTGCATTGTGATGCTCAAGATGACAGGACCTCATGCCGCTGACTTATTTGTAACATCACTCTAGGAGTGCAAAAACCCAGGTAGTTATTGTTTACCATTTGGCCTCCCCCCTTGTTGAAAGAGGGACACAGGGAGTCACATATAATAACTCATGAAAGTAAAGAATTAGGAGGCTGTCTTACATATCTTCCTTGTATCTAGCCCAACCAGTGAGAATATGGTATGTGGTTGCTGGGAGGAAGACAAAATGAGGCAAAGAGTACCAGTCACTCTTCATTTATACAACCATTCAATGCTGTAAGCTTTAGGTGAGTCGCTATTTGCCCAAATGGGGCTAGGGAGCTATACATGTTGAGCTGCCACCACAGATCTTAAAAACAATGTTTCCAAGGACTTGGAAGCAATACCCCATAGGGAGAAAGAGGTGAAGGTTGTTTAGCATAGATCTGCCTTCAGTACCTGTAATGCTGAGAAGTTTCCTATGAATGATAAAGATGGGGCATTGCCCTTGACTTAATGACTCCTTGCCCAAAGCGTTTTGAGTCAGTATCTTTGTCTGATGACACTTATACTGTTTAATGATGTTCTGAAGCCAGAATGAGATTATGTTCTTGATATTTGTCTCTTGAGCCTGCTGGTATTAAGGTCTGAGGTGTTGGGTCTTGCACAGGTAGTACAGCACAACAAGCTCCAGACTCAACATGGAGCCACCAAGGTCATCCTCAGACTGAGAGTGACTACCACTCAGTTGATCAGTCTGCATATCAGGCAGAATGGTGTTGAGGTTGTCCCAAGGGTGCTGGAAGGTTTTCTTTCATTGCCATCCTAGACTGACATGCACTTATTCTACAAAGATTGGAGGCCTGCTTGTAACCTCCTGTTGCCTTCTCCACTAGGAAGATGCAATTTTAAAAGCCTGGAGATATGATTTTCAGCACATTCCCCTCCACCATTGTCCACACTTCCATCAATAGAGTGAACAAATTTGACAACTCTGGATATTAAGCAGGAAATAAGATTGGGATGTGAGGGAGTGGAGGGCAAAGATCCTTTATGGTAAGCCTATAAACATCTTGAAGGACACAGGCTACGCAGTGTTCAAACCTGTCAACAGCCACTGCCCATTGGTGTGACAGGCATCCCCGACTTGTAGCAGCTTTAGAGGAGAAACAACTTCCTCCCTTCTTCCCCTTCCCTTACATCCTGGCCAAAGCCAGGCCAGAGGAGGACTATTAAAGGAAGAATAATTAAAGGCCATGATGATTCTTGACCCCATTCAGAGGAAAAAGACTGCTGAACACTTAGTCCGGTTTGAAGGAGGACTGACCTCCCCTTAAGTCCAAAGGCTTAGCTACAGAGGCCTTCACTGTTCCATATGGAAACTTACAGGATGCTGTATGATCCATGGAGGATTGAGTATCATTCTTCCTCTTCTCCACCACCACCACCCTAACCTTACCTTTCAAATAAAAGGAGGTATTCATGACCTTTCATAAGGCAAGATTGCACTCATCAGCAACTTGTCTGAAAAAGAAGCTACAAACATGGCACCTTTTCAAGACAAGGTTAGCAAACTGGTGTGAGAGGAAACTCAGTGTCCTTCTATCCACCACTAGCAACCTCCTTAACTTTGTCTTCTCCTCCAAAGAGATGCCTGAAAAGCAAAGTTCACCAACACCTTTAGCCATGTCTGGTCACAAAGTAACCTAGAATGAAACCAGAGGCAGACTCCACGGCTGTCGCTTTGAAGGAGACACAGAAATCCCCTCCTACCCAGAAACTATTCCAAATCAAGGTTGTTTGTCACTTTGCAGACTGATGGATCTACTCACAGCAGGCAGGTCTTGGCCTCCTGAAGGACAGTATTTACACTGCTTTCTTAGAGGTGGGGAAAGCAACTTTGAGTGATCGGAGGATGGTGCAAACCCAGGGTGAATCCCAAGGTATGCTCAACACTAAACACCAAGTGCTGAAGGGCCACCCTGGATGCTTCCTCCAGACCACTGCACTTACAGACTTTATTGGCAAGGGACCATCAGATCCAGTAGAATGAAGGACAGGGTCAGCTGGGTTCTCCACTAATGTAGAGGGAGGAATGGTAGCCCAACCTTGCTTCTGCTCTAGGGATTGAGAGTACCCGGGACAAGGCTGAGACATGGAGTCACAATCAGGAGGCAATGAAGCTGATTGCATACAATCCCTTCTACCACCTTTGCACCATGCCAAAGGAGGAGAACCAGCCAAGCTGGCTCTAACTACCTGAATGTGACAAGCAGAAATACATAAAATCCTGGGTAGGCCTGCATAGAGCTGTGCATGGGGCAGCAGAGCACCGTGCCAGGTAGGCCTGCATAGAGCTGTGCATGAGGCAGCAGAGCACTGAGCAAGGCACAGACTTGGATTGCACTGGGCAACCATGTTCCAGCCTGGCCAATGCTATTCAAGGAAGCATTCCATGATAATCCAGATTGCAATATGTGGCAGGACTGTTCATGGCAGCCTTGGATGGCTGAGATAAGCAGGAGTCTGGGGACTTCCCTTTCCCTATGTGCTTCCCCCTCCCCCAAAAAAATGGCGAAGCATGGGAAGAGTCAAGGTCAGTCCTCTTCTCCTGAAAGCTGAACACAGATGACTGGAAGTGACGACAGTCAATATACCCAAGGGAATGTGCATTGGTGGACCCTACAACGAAAATGATCAAACAGGCTCATTAGCCAGTGGATCCATAGGGGAGGAACCTGGGGAAGTGAGTGGAACAAACAAGTTTTCCAGTTGAGAGATTTGACCAAGATAACCGAAAGGAAGAAGCAGACTCCACAGTGATCCTAAGGTACCCTGTGGAAAATGCCAAGTGTTGAGGGGTTGCCCTGGATGGTACTCTGAGACCATTGTGCACACAAATGAGCCCAGTAATCAATGATCTCCTAACAATGTTTTTCCAAGTAGAAGGATTGCATTTGATACCATGGGTAAGGGACATTAGGCTGTCTTATTTGTTCATAGATGCAAGACTTAGAATAGCAGAAACAAATCATTCATTTTCCCTCGGCCAAAATGAAATGAGGTCCAGTAATCATTGTTAATCTTTGTGTGTTATATACATATGCTAATGTAGAGAATGAACAAGTGAAGCAAAACTTGTTTCATATCTTTGCTTTCTTTACATAATACTAATGCAAAGTGAATGTCCAAATGTAGCAAAAATGGTATCAACATTAGTTTCTAGTTAAGAAATATTGTACCCTCAAGATAAATGAATATACCTTCAAGATAAATGAATATACCTTCAAGAGAAATTAATATACCTTCAAGAGAAATTAATATCAAAACAAAACATAATTGCGCCGAAGGTCGCAATTGAGTTTTCTGTATAGTTTACAAACAAGGCCAGCGAAAATAGATCTATCGTTCGGTGGTCTCGGTATATGAGCCAGCGGTCCATGAAACTCTGAGCCGGCTGTGGTGGCCTGTGTTGTTGCACTGCCAGAAGCACGATCATGGCTAATTTTAACCTTAAAATAAAAAAAAAACTACTGAGGCTAGAGGGCTGCAATTTGGTGTCTGATGATTGGAGGGTGTACGATCAACATATCAATTTGCCTCAGTAGTTTTTAAGATCTGAGGGAGGACAAAAAGTGCGGACGGACAGACAAAGCCATCTCAATAGTTTTCTTTTACAGACAACTAAAAGTTAAGATAATATGGAAGAGAAAGCAATGGTTCTACAATTCTGCTGTCCACATTAAGACAAGCTTCACTGAAGCCTATCAATAATAAAATTAACAACTTTAAATAAGGAGTTACTTTCCACACACCCTACAATTCTGTCGTCCAGGCTCTTAAAGTGTTGGCAAAATGCCAAATAGACTGCGAATGAGATTGCATGAACACTAACATAACTGCTCCATTGGCCTACATATATAAAAACCTCAAAATTAAATGTAAAAAAAAATTAATATCGTTCTCAAGAAGGCAGTTGAAGACGCAAATTTTCATTCTATAAAAAAAAAAAAGTTGAGAATGAGGGAGCTTTGAACCAAGATTTTCAGTCATAAGATTTTAAATATATATTTTTTTGAAGACAGGCATTCCTACAGATTCTCCCTTCTCATACACAAGCTGAACAGAGTGGAAAGAATTCGAAACTCGCTATTCACCTAGCCACTAAAATTTTCTCGCCGTTCGAGAGGAGTTTGCTATGTACGGAGAGCTAATATCCATTACCTATCTGTTTAAACTTGGGTCTGGACTACTTTGGATGTTAAGTTCTTTTCATTTATTGTTTTCTTTCGTTTTTTTCAAATGCGCATTTTGAGGAAAGTGGCAATACTGCTGTAAGACTCCCAAAATATCAGTATCGATGTAGAACTGAATTTTTAAAATATCATCGTCATGATCATCATAATCTTCTCCAACGCCTGCTGCATGACGTAAAGCCACTCATGTCTTTGTTAATAATAATAATAATAATAATAATAATAATAATAATAACCTGACCTCGGAACAAGATATATAATATAATATATGCATCACAAATGAATTAAATTTATGTTTATGATTGAAATTTTTGTCTTTCTGTCGTTTGTTATTTTAGCCCTCTTGCAGAATTTAATTCTCTTTCTATTTCTTATTTCTTCGGACATGGGCAAGAAAAGGGTACTGGCCTGCCCGTTCCATTGGCCTTGTACTTGAAAAAATTTATAAGCAAATCATAAATGCCCACAAAACATACATCAGCAGAGAGCTTCATCATGAAAATATTTTTTTACCTAAATACTTTAAAAGACGAAATATAATTATTTACATAATTAGGGAATTCTGTGGAAATTTCGAAGGAAGTGATAAATAAAAGTGGAATGGAGAAACACCAATTTGAGAGCGATGAAAAAAAAAAAAAAAATACAAAATGCTTGATCTTCCAGGGAGGCACCTCCAGCGACTGCACTGTTTGCAGTGATCATGGAGAGTTATGGCTTCGTTTCATCCCAATTACGCGACAAGTGGGACCAGCCACTCCACAGGAGAAAGAGAGAGAGAGGGGGGGGAAGAGTGAGAAAAACATGCAGTGTTTCATTAGAGACCAATTGTGAAACAAAGAAGAAGGAATTCGTTACGTTTCAACCTTTTCAAGAGATATTACGACACAATTCATCAGTCTTTTATTATTATTATTATTATTATTATTATTATTATTATTATTATTATTATTGACAATGAAAATTATATTTCTGCAAGAGAAGCAGCATAAGGTGGTTGTTTCAAATATGCTTGTGAAGTGGCATGTTGTCTTCGATGACATTTTAAAGTACCCACGTTAACTGAACTCGCTCAACACGTGAGGGCGAAATTCACACACACACACACACACGTACGTACGTACATACATATATTTTTTCTTATACATACGTACATACATACATACATACATATATTTTTTCCTCGAAAGTAGTAAAATTTTCGACCTAGTCAAGCATTCACTAAATGTTATTCTTACGTAATTAAACCAAACAAAATTTGCCTGATTTGGAGATCCTTACAAGAGTGAGATATCACAGAAGTTAGACACCTACGCAGGAACACAGCAAAGGAAAGGATAAAAATGTAGAAAGCAATGCATATGAGAGCAGTAGAGGTAAGGCAAAGAAGCGAGTACAGTGTACCAATGAAGTTACATTGCAGATTTCAGGAACATGAGGAGGAACCCTTACATGGAATGAGAATTTTTCACATTAGGCCGAATCTCTCCATAAGTGAAACTCTGAGTGCAGAAGCTTTTAGGTCGGAAATATAAAGCATAAAGTGAGTAGGTGTGAGCCAAAATGCTTTGGTCTTTCATGAACTGTTAGGGTAAGTAACACCAGAATGTGTTGCAGTATGATGTTAGAATTTATTTTTTTATTCTTAAGAATGGCAGGAAAATCAGAAAGGTAACTTCAAACTAGGTTTTAGAGGCATTATACGACTGTTCATTGATAAGTGTGCATTCTTCTTTTCTCTGCTTTAATCCTCATATTTTACGGACATGAAGACAGAATGTGAATGTGGCAGTGACAATTGTCCTGTGTCTGCTCTAGAACCTCTCCCTTTTTGTACAAACGTTATACATATGTATGTATGTATGTATGTATGTATGTATGTATGTATGTATGTATATGTAAAACCCCTCACCCTTGTCTTCAGCTATCTCACCTTTCGCTTTTTATTATTACAAAACACGAAGGGGTAAAGCACCCAAGGGTAATAACATCCATAGACAAACAGCGGAACATTCACAGACGAGATAAGAAGCCCAGTACTCTTAAGTCACAGTGGGCAAACAGGAAACGCAAACACATCTTTCACATCCACAAACAATGGGATAAACTGCGTGTCATCATGTGAGAGAGAGAGAGAGAGAGAGAGAGAGAGAGAGAGGCAAAAGGAGCATAAAAATGAGAGAGAGAGAGAGAGAGCAAAAAGCATAAAATGAGAGAGAGAGAGAGAAGAAGAGAGAGAGAGAGAGAGAGCAAAAGGAGCATAAAAAAAATGAGAGAGAGAGAGAGAGAGAGAAAGAGAGAGGCAAAGGAGCATGAAAATGAGAGAGAGAGAGAGAGAGAGAGAGAGAGAGAGGCAAAAGGGCATAAAAATGAGAGAGAGAGAGAGAGGCAGAAGGAGCATAAAAATGAGAGAGAGAGAGAGAGAGAGAGAGAGAGAGAGAGAAACTTTTTTATGAGAGACAAAGCATGAATTGAACCTTTATGACTGAACACCAATTTCTTGGCATTTTTGTGGTAACAGAATTTGTAAACTGGACCTTCTTTTCTTCTCATTACGATTATTAGCCAAACAGAATGTTACGAGCGTTAGGTATTCTAGTACGGAAAGCAGTCCAATACGGAAGAAGAAACTGAGAAGTAAAGAATAAACCATGAAAGAAAATTAATGGAAACTAAAATAAATTAAGAGAGGTAAAATAAAGCAAGATCAATAAGACAAATAAACTATAGAGTAGAGTGAGATTTATGTCAGCCTGCTCAACAAAAAACCTTTGCACTAAGTTTGAATTTCTGGAGTTGCAACTATTCAGCCTCAGGAGTAGGATGATTATTCCTGGAATAAAACTTCTAGAAAACTGTTGTGCTACTAAACCTCGTAGAAGAAAATGCAAAACTGTTAGGATAATGACTTGCCTATAAATAGTACCACATGGCGGTTGGTATAGTTTTTTAAGATCTGAATTCACAGAAAGATCAGAATTGTGAAATATTTTCCAAACCATGCACAATGTGCTTACTCAACGACGATGCCAGAGATTTACCCCCAGATCGGGGAGAGGAAATTTGATATAGAATTTTTTTTTTTGTCCAACATATGATGCAAGTCAGTTGCTGAACACCGAACAGGTGAGCAATACTCACAATGAGTCATGAAAAGTAATAAAAACCACTTACTGAAGGAACTGGGTCTCCCAAGACCTTGAGACTTTCTTAGTATATCGGATTTTTCTGAAACCAAAGAATAGCTAAACCGGATATGTTTCTCGAAAGTGAATTGTTCTCAAGGCTACACTCAGAATTTTGAATGAGTTGACTAGTTAAAGAAGCAAAATCTATGTGGGGATGATCTAGTGTCACAAACCTAGTGTAAAAGTCATTGTTTGAGTTTCGCTAGGGTCTAACTCCCTTCCCCCATAGATTGCACCATGTGCTAATTTTAGCTAAATATCTTTTAACAGATTCAGGAAAAACAGTTCTAAACTATGGAGATGAAACTGATGCAGAGAGAACAGCATTATCTTCATAAGCAAAAACCCAAAAGCTCAGCAAATTTCTATCGTTGTTCATATATAAATACGCCGAGATCACTACCCTGAGGAACAACCATAGAGACAACAGTCTAATAGGGACTATAGTGCCCATTAAAAATGCTCTTTGCAATCTATTGTTTAAAAATTCATTTATAATACTAAGAAATGGTTCAACAACTCCCATCTGTGTCTGAAAATTTGAATTAACATCAAACCCAGTCAAGAAAACTCCATGACCAGAATCCAGGACCCTACGAAAGCCAAACTTCAAACGGGGATGCATATGCATATTTCAGCATAAGCATTCAGTTGTTTTTCCACGAGAATAAGAAAAGCAGAGAGCAGGGATAGAAAGGACGAGACACAAAAAATATTGAAATCATACACTGTATTTAAATCATGAGACAGTGGGGAAGAAATTTCATATTCTGACACCGATTCGTGTCCTTTAACATAAATAGATTTTTTCCCAAAAATTTTTATTACACGGAAACTGGAAGAGAACCGAACGAGAGAAGAGAGAGAGAGAGAGAGAGAGAGAGAGAGAGAGAGAGAGAGAGAGAGAGAGAGAAATTACATTCATCCTCTTACTTCTGTTTGTTAACAAAATCACGTATACATCCTCACACTTATCTTGTTTACCAAGAGATTTTCCTGAGCAGAATACCCCCCTGAATAAAAACGACCCGAAACATCGCTATTCCGCTAAATTTAGCGGCTGACCTCCAAGAGCAAAAATGAGCCAAGGATCGTAAACACGACGACGACTCCCAAAGCGGAAAAACTGGGTCAGTTTCTTGCGCGGCGTTTTAAGTCTTGGCTAATCTGACGTCTTCTCTCAGCCCCGACGAAGGCCACGAGCCACCAGATCCGAAGTTATCCCTTGCAGATTCCCATTCAGCTAATTCCGCCGCTGCTCCTCCGCTTAATTCGCTAATTCGACCTCAAGCGGACGGTTACCGAGGTCGAGGAGTTTTCTAGGCCAGTTGTGGAATCTTGCAAGTCTCTGGGTAATTTCTGCATCGAAGATTTAACTCGCTATGCATCTCTGCGCGATCACAGACCCTGTGACTTTATTTCTGTGCCCTTTCTTCCTTGCTTTTCTTCTCTCGGCAATATTTCCCGCATTCGAGACATAATCTGTTTTACCCTTTTTAGTCGTATTTATGTTTCTGTTCCTTCATCCTTTTATTGTTTTATTCACCTCACGTGCGACGAGATGCATTACCCAGTCTGGTCTTTTATTATTCTTCCTTCAAATTGTATAACCGTACTTTTGCTTTCCAATTGTTTTATCTTCTTGCAAATATTTGTAACTGGCCTTTGTTCCAACATGGTGTTTTCCTTCCATAATGGACAGGAGAGTGGGGCGTCCCAGAAATTTCGGACTACCATTCATCCTATTCATCCTCGGAAAGAGAAGCCCAGAATGAAAGTCCGAGGTAAAATAACTTCCATAGTATCAATCAGCGGCGTCGAAAACTTCTGTTGTTTTAGCCAGATTGATATAATATCTACCCCAGTCGAGAACAGAATCAAACTTCAAGCGAATTCTAGGTTTTTATCATGTCCATTCTATATATAATATATATATATATATATATATATATATATATATATATATATATATATATATATATATATAATTTATATAAAATTTTATATAAATTTCATCAGTAGTCAAACTATATATTTCTGTACCAACCGACGGTTCAAATCCTGACCGGCGCAGGACTTATTAAACCTTTTTTACGGTTAAGTTATTCCCCAAGCTAAAGAAAATTCGATATTCAACGATATTCATGGATTATTTAATATAAGACAACACATACATACACACACACACACACACACACACACACACACACATATATATATATATATATATATATATATATATATATATATATAATATATATATATATATATATATATAATATATATAATATATATAATATATATAATATATATAATATATATAATATATATATATATATATATATATATATATATATATATATATATATATATATATATATATATATATATATATATATATATATATATATATATATATATATATATATATATATATATATATATATATATATATATATATATATATATATATATATATATATATCCCACTACCTTATAAACACAATGAGGCTATTTAGTGAAATGCACCTGATCATTAGTAGTGAAGGGTTTCAGCCAGGTTGGACACAGGGCGTGGGGCTAGCACCCTCATTCTATCCTAGTACATCAAATAGTACTCGCATCTCCTTCTGGAACCAAAGGACTTCAAGGGAAGAAAAATCCTCTCGTTTACTTGTATCTTTGGGAAGGGGATACAGATCACATGAGGTGCATTGTAGGCTTTACTTAAGGTTCTTTGCAGCGTCCCTTCGTCCCCTCGCTGCAACCCCTTTCATTCTTTTTACTGTACCTCCATTCATATTCTTTCATCCATCTTACTTTTCACTCTCTCCTAACAATTGTTTCATAGTGCAACAGCGAGGTTTTCCTTGTGTTAAACCTTTCAAACCTCTCACTCTCAATTTTCCTGTCAGCGCTGAATGACCTCATAACGCTTGACCTTTGGCCTAAATTGTATATACCATCTTAAAAAACCTGACAAAAATGGTTATGTTGCACGAACATGCAATACGGGTTTTGCAAAACAGTCGCAATGAGAGGGTTATATTTTTCAACGTGTTAATTCGTTTCTCTTCGTTTTGTTGATTTTTTTTGTGTTATTAGTATTTTATCCAAATTTCGTACTTTATTCCCATTTACCGCCTTTTTATATAGGGGCATTATAATGTGCTAAGCCTCCTATAGCAAGCCTATGCCCTTTTTTGTTCTTTATTTTCGAGGAAAATCTTATTAGTAGAGATAAAACTAGCTTTTTACTAACCACACCTCTACAACAATTAAAAATAAATCAAGTAAAAAATGCGCCGAAGTTTCTTCGGTGCAATCGAGTTTTCTGTACAGTGTATAACGCTGTATGAAACTTTCAACCGCGGCTCATGAAACTCAGCCACGGTCCGGTGATGGCCTGTGTTGATGGTACCTATACCTGTACCAGAATTATGATTATGGAGAGCTTTAACCGTAAATAGAATAAAAACTACTGAGGCTAGAGGGTTGCAATTTGGTACGTTTGATGATTGGAGGGTGGATGATCAACATCCAATTTGCAGCCCTCTAGCCTCAATAGCTTTTAAGATCTGAGGGCGGACAGAAAAAGCGCGCACGGACAGACAAAGCCGTCACTATGGTTTTCTTTTACAGGAAATCAAAATCAAACTACTAATAGCTGTTGTTGGACTGATGTATAAAAAGAAAGACGGCCGGGGTCATTAACGTGCCCCATTAATTGAGACAAACTTTTGGCAGTTAAAGACACACGTGCTCGTTCCTTTCAATGCAGGCATGAAATTAAAAACTATTATAAAGCCTCTCTTCCTATTAATGTGCTTATTACCCATGACTGATAATAACAGATAAATAAAACTGACTGCTCACTAGCTCTCACTTCCTAATTTACCATTGATGTTTGCATTATTCGGGTTAAATTCCTGTCATTAAAACATACCGTCGAACTTTCCTAACAATTTCAGCTCTCCCATGGGGCTACTCAATGGACGTGATGGCCAACATTCGCATAAATTCTTTCATCTGTTTTCTCGGAATACCGGTAACATTCATGCTAACATATATCCTGTCTTTGTTGTTTGCCCACTAATACTTTAGTTCCTTCTAACAAAAGGATTACTTATGCCAGATGGTTCAGTGACTTCGCTAATACTATTGTCCACTGAAGCTTATTTGCTTTCATATACATACAATTGTGAACTGTGCGAATTATTCTCTCTTTTTTATGTGATTTTTAATTCTACGCTGTCTGTCTATCTCCGGCCTCATTGTGACCGTCTGACGATCACAGCAGACTTATAAACTGGCAGCCCTAAGTGCAAGCTCCTTGAAAACGGTGCTTGGAACTCGTTCGCAGACTGAAATGTTGCGCTTGGCTTGACTGATTTAGAGACCAGCCTTGCATCCATAATACCACCCGGCATTCGCTGGTGGTCACCTACCGAAATTATAGGTATTCTTCTCTCTTTCTCACAAATATTTATTTAACCCATCGTTCTGGCTTCTGTTATTTTCCATATCCTTATTTTTGCTCATACTAAAAAACTTAAAAACTCTTTACCCTGCCTCTGCAGCAGCTTCTTACACTATCACCAACTAAAGCAGTCATCTGCAAACATAACCAGTTCCGTACAATATTTCCTTGACCCATTTCCTGTTCTTGTTAACTTGCACGTACATCGTCTGTCTTTCAAGCGATTTCTCTCATTTCTCCCATCAACAATAATATTCAGCAGTCATGGAGATAAATTACTCATTGCCTAAGAGTCAATTTTCATGTGTCCATTTTATGCAACTTTCATCGGAGTAGTTACCAAAAGTTTTTACTTCTTTTTCGTTCAGTCTTTGAAAAAATCGACACAATAAAATTGAACTGATTATCAATGACTGCAGTTTGTTATAAGTGGAAATCACTGTTCCGACTTTCCTGCTCGTTTCTCCAAGGTTAAAAATCCAGACGCTGCAAAACCAAGTTTCTGAGGAAAATAAAATAAGTAAAATTGTGAAGTAAATCAAATAAAAGGTATGTCTCCCTTAATGACCCAAACATTTCCCTGATTTAATATTTCCCCTTGTATTCTATATTTACTCTGTGTATATACCCTTCTATGTTTATATTATGTTATAAAAGTAAAGTTACAATGGTGATTATCCTCCTCAATATTTTCAGCATGGATTCCTCACTCAGTACTAAATGGGAAATATAACAAAAGGTACACGTGTACACACACACACACATTATTCAGCACCAAAAAGAGAGGAACAGCAAAATCCCACAAGTGAATTCCACACCATAGGAACTATGAACTCCACAAGATGATACCAAAAGGGTCATGGCGCATCAATAACGGAGTTCGTAGACAGTGGGATAATATACACGAAGAAAGTACTCCGAATCGCAATGTTCCGAGCTGATTTTTCCATTCAACTGCAGCGCGCGCGCACGCACACAAGAAAAATATAAGCATACATGGAATACATAAGTGATTTCTTACACACATACACACACACACACACGTGATTTCTTACACACACACACAAAGAAGTGATTTCTTACACAAACACACACACACACACACACACACACACAGAGCTATCAGTGAAAATTAAGTGAATAAATGATTTTCTGAATTTATTTTAGCCCGAGAAAGAAAGATGCAGGAAAATACAATGAACAAAGCTGTTTTTCTAGGTGAGAGAGAGAGAGAGAGAGAGAGAGAGAGAGAGAGAGAGAGAGAGAGAGAGAGAGAGAGAGAGAGAGAGAGAAATATGACTTTGGTAAGTAAATAATTCTGGCGCTCCATTCTGAGGAACGTAGAGCACACTCACTTTTCGGGTATTGGCCCACTCATAACGAGAAAGTTATTACCTTGGCAAAGAAAAGAAAAGAAAAAAAACGAGCCTCCGCTGTTTATATGATTTATATTTGTGTATTTTGGAAAACCCTCGAATTATGAGAGAGTCGATCGAACAAATTCATACGGCTGTGTACATAATTATATAATGTGTGCTTATATAACGAAGGAATAGAGACGTTATTTCTTGGTTACTTTTAATATTTCTCTTTCTTCCTTTCTCAAGCGTTTATGTATATGCAAATATACATACATACACAGTATATATATATATATATATATATATATATATATATATATATATATATATATATATATATATATATATATATATATATATGTGTGTGTGTGTGTGTGTAACTTCATGCCTATAATATAGGAGGAAAGGCTCATATATGTTCACAGATTATCGTGTAAAGTTCTTACCCAATGTCTTTCTTCACCTTGGTTCTGACCCACCACTGTCGTCTAACTACCAGGAACATAATCCAATACTAATGCCAACAGAAGTACAATAGAACTGTATAGAACGTACCTATATTATTCCTGTTATCTCTGGAATAGAACAATGGTCTTTTGTGTGTGTTTGTTTATATATATATATATATATATATATATATATATATATATATATATATATATATATATATATATAGAATCATTAACCTACAAATGTTGTTTAATATCTAATTCGCGCTACTTCGGGAATACCGCCCCTTCGTGATAAATGGATTGGTATCTAAGTGTCTCGAACACTCGACAGCACCCTTCAACGACTTCCAGTCGACATTCAGTGGTTTTGAACGTCGACTGAAAGTCGTTGGAGGGTACTGTCGGGTGTTCGAGACACTTAGGTACCAATTCATTTATCACTTATAATTTATAATTCCCTTCGGTGATATTCCCTAAGAAGCGCGAATTAGATATTAAATGACATTTGTAGCTTAATGATCTGTATATAAATCACGATGATGTGATAAAAATTTGTATGTACATATATATATATATATATATATATATATATATATATATATATATATATATATATATATATATATATATATATATATATATATATATATATATATATATATATATATATATATATATATACACACACACACAGTATATAGGGGTATGTGTAAACGTCTTATTTATAATTAATGCTGGTTATTGAGTCAAGCATACAGCGGGCCTTTCCCAATTTGTCCCCCCAACCCCAACCCCCGCCCGCCCTCACCATTTGCCAGGCTTTAATACACAGCTTGGCTGGTTGGTTGGTCTGTGGCAGCAAATCCCGAGGGAAAGATCCATCATCAAGCGAGGCCATAAATAATTCCCCATCTCTCATCACTCACATTCAGCTCTGCCATCGTTTACTACTTACTTTCGCCGCCAGTTCATAATTACGATGGTTCCCCTCGCTATAATTTGCTGTGGCTGAGATGGGACGTTTTCAGATACATACGCACGCGCGCTCGCGCACGTACACACATTTACATTGTATATACATATTATATATATATATATATATATATATATATATATATATATATATATATATATATATATATATATATATATATATATATATATATATATTTAGTATAACTGAATCACGAAGATATGGAACGTGATGAGTGTATAAATAAAAGCAAATGCCACG
>NC_089786.1:13551008-13556008 GCF_040412425.1 Macrobrachium rosenbergii | reverse complement strand
TCGCCGGAAATGTGCGCGTGTATACGTAATTCGCGCGTGCATGCGTACATTATATATATACATATACATACATATATATACATTTACATACATATATATATATATATATGTATATATGTGTGTGTGTACGTGCGCGCGCACGCATCTTTGTATGTGCATGCACACGCGAAATACTTATGGATGTGTCAATGTCCAAGTAATGTGAATATTTAAGTATTTTATATATATATATATATATATATATATATATAATTACTGGTAAAGTCATTTAGATCCCAAACAAGAAAAGCTAGGTTAGGTAGGCTCTGTTAAAATCATTGTTTTATACCTGGTTGTTAGCCGACTATTATGATCACCACCCAGGCTGGAGAATGCCATGGGGCTAGCAACCCCATCCTGAAATAGTATTGATAGAGAGAGGGAACAGCCTCCCAAGAGAGAAAAGGCTGACAGATAAAAAAAAACCTGTATCCTTACAGCCAAGGAAATTGCATTCCTTACATCACATCGATACTTTATTCTTATATAGCCTATGAAAATTGGATGTTATAGCCAATGAACTCTCCATCGTAACCAAAGAACGCCATAACAATTGACTTCTGGGCACTTTGGGATTCAGTCCAATTACAGTCTATAGAGTTAAGCTTTATGGTTATCACCTATTTCTTTTTTATCATGATGAGAAAAGTTTAAGGATTAATAACAACTTAGATCTCAAAAGTTTCTGGGAATCTCAATTAAATTATTATTACTATAACATTAATAGAAAAGACAGTTTTTAACACAAAATATGAATGATATTTTTATTGATTCCCTAACGTTCTTCCTAATGTGTTTTTTTCAATAAAGCGGTCTTTGCAGTCGAGGGAAAACACGTGCTCTTGGATTTTCAATTCCATATCTTGGATTTTCAATTCCATTTCTTGGATTGTCAAAATGAATTTGATTTCAAACGTTTTTAGCATATCATCCATTAGTTCCATAAAAATCAACCTTTTAGCGGTAACTGCCTGCAATTTGGCCTTCGTGGCACACCGTAAACACTACTCAGGGTTCTTTTTGTATCCTCCCTACGGGTCTCAGCTGCAATGCTGTCTGTATGTTTCTTTTATTCATTTCCTTTCGCCTCTAATTTAACTATCCAACTTCTCTTGCTCATTCAGGGGCAAAACCAACAGATTAGACGATGATATAGCCCATATATATAAAACATGAAAATGTTCAACTCTCCCTCCCCCTCTTCATATTTCTTTTTCTCGGGCAGACTTCTCAACCCCTAAACTCCATCCCTACACTTCTGTAACGCTCTGAAATATGCATCTTCCCATAAAACGCTGAATGCAAAATAGCTGTCGTTTATTCCTGTTTTATTACATCTCTTTATTTATATATCTAGTTTGGAGCCATTCCTAAGCCTTTACTGTTACTGAAGGCAGTTAATATCTCCATCCACCAAGAAACAATAAAAAAAAAACTGTCGCAAGAAATGGTAGAGTTCATATCAAATACCACCATCCTCATCCTTCAAGTGATGATTTGGAAGGACAAGGACCATAATGGGTGCCATGAGTCATCCCAAGCGTTGAAGGATTCTGCATCATCCTCGTCCCTCAAGAGCCAAGCCAAGTGGACAAGAATTAACGTGGGATCTGGCACTCGAGTTGATTAACAAAGAATTTACTCCAGACAGTGAACATCCTCATTATTTAGGAGCTGAGATGAAGAAGGGGGGTCATTATGGGTGCTATAATTCATCAGAAAGGCTAAGAAATTACACTAGACGGTCACTGTCCTCCTACTTTTAGGGTTGTGCACGAGGTGAAGAATCTGTTATAAGGCTTAGTAATCACCCCAAATGCTAAATATCAAAGGGCCCCACCCTAGGCAGATGATGTCATCTCCATCCTACAAGAGCTGATTCAAGGGAAAAGGAACAGTCAATGGATCTGTGACCCATCAGAAATTATAATTCTATCCCAGGCAGCCATCGCCTTAATCTTTCAAGAGTCATGTCAAACGTACAAGACCAAGAAAATGTTGGTCGAACTTCCAAAGGCTTCGGCATCAGCATCCATTATGACAGTGAAGAAGGAAAACTGTCAGAATTGTGAAATCCTGACCAACAGATCCTTCTGTTAATCCATCAGTTCACTTGAGGGCGCCATTTGTCTTCAGACGAGAGGAAATTGCGGGATTTCTTGCCTTCAGAGCCCATCAACAACTCGCGTCGAGGGAGTTTACCAGCTAGTAAACATTTTAATCAATTACATAGAGTGGAATTCAGTAGTCTTTGGTGACTATATACACTATTATTTCTTTCTACTGTTTTATTACTAAAATTACTGTTATTACTGCAAAAATATAAAAACCTTAAGTGGTTTTACGGTGTATTTACATAATAATAGAAATACTTCTCTTGTAAGGTCTCGTCCTACCTATCATAAGAAGAAATGGAATTGAAATAATTTTTAAGACATTTGATATTCATTCCGTAAAGGTGCATACAAAATCTCAAGACTAATTTCCACCTCCCTATCTTCGTAAAAGCTAAGGAATTCTGTATCACAAAAATATACTTGAAAAACTTCATGAGAAAGGTCATTTTTGTATTTTTCATTTCGTATTTTTCATTTTCTAGAACGTGATTAATATGTTTGCAATTATTGTTGCTATTTCAATTGTTTACGCATACAAAAGCAAAAGACTTAAAATGCTACTAAATAGCTGTGTTAGTATCCACAGAGCCAATTGTCCTTACGTTTAAATAATGGAGAAGCAGAGAAAATATGAAAAATAGCAATATATGCATGAAAGAGTAAAACAAAAATGGTCATTCATCTTGAGTGAGCGTTCAGCTTCAAATCCCTCATCTGCCCGATTATGACGTCAAAGGTAATTTAAACAAAAAATATATTAATTGCAAGGAATGACAAAGAGGACAAATGAAGGACGGAGAAACATATATCGGGACAATCCCCTCCACCCCCCGCCCTTTCCAACCACAAAGGCACGACATTAAATCAAATCGAACATCGGTTCTTAATGACTCGTTGCCAATAAAAATTATGTCGACCATCTTACGAGAAAAGTTTCTGGAGATGATTAAACAGTAGCTGCCAAAACTGTGACAAGCAATCGTTTTTTCTTTTTTATTGTTACTACTTTATAATTTTTACTTTAATTTTCAAGATTTTTCTCTTCTTGTTACCTTTTATTTATCGCCAAAATATGTTTCATACATTGACATGAAATTGGCATTCCATTCCAATGCCTTCGTAGGTCTTGATCTTGAATGTGACCTTGAGTTACGTTTACGGGCGAAACGTGATTTTCCAATGGTGTCGTTGTGCTTTCATAAGACTTACAGGAGCACCGTTATGAGCAACATTATCCTCCAACAGCGTCGTTGTGCGTGGAAGTGACCCTTTAAATATCACTGCATCACTTGCTGGGAAGTGACCTTCCAGTGCGTTGTGTCATTAAGCTGAAAGTGACCAGTAGCACTGTGTGAATGACACTAGTCTTTTCGTAACTTTATTGGGTGTGGAAGTTACCTCCCAGTAGACTCGTTAAGGTGAAAGGGTCTTTCCAGGATCGTGGCTAATCTACAAGAGATCTTTCAGTGGTGTTTCTGAGCTGAAAGTAACCTTCCTGTAGCGCAGGTGAGCTGAAAAAAACCTTCCAGCGGTAATGCTGAACTAAACGAGGCCTTCCACTATCATCACTGAGCGGAAAGTGATATTTCAGTAGCGCTGTTGAACTGAAATGACGTTCCAGCAATGTCGTGCAGCTGGCAGAGACCTGGCATTAGTGTGATTGACGAATGTGACCTTTCAGTAGCATATCTGGGCTGAATGTCTCCTGTTTATAGCATTGTTAAAGGGGAACTTAAAGTAGTGTAGCTGAAGTGAACGTGACCTGCAAATGGCATTGCTGAGCTGCAAGAAACCTTCTAGAAGTGTCTTTCAAATAAAATCAGTGGAGAAAAAATCATTAAAAAAGTCACTTCGTTGACAGAGACCTTCAAGGAACCTTGTTGAGCTGAGAGTTACCTTTCAGTAGAGTGGTTGAGTTGAGCTTTCCTTCGCGAGCAATGTTGAGCTGAAAGTGACATACCAATAACAATGCTGAGCTGACAGTGAGCTTGCAGTAATATGGTTTGAGCTAAACAGGATTTTCAAGAATTGTGGTTGAGCTGTTAGACCTCAAACTGACATTCAAGGAGCATCGTCATTCAGTTAAAAGGGACGCTCCAAGAGAGTGGCTGAACTGAAAATGACCTTCCAAGAGCATCGTTGAGTTACAAGGGGTCTCCAGGAGCGTTTTGAGCTGAAAAAGAACTTTCAGGAGTCCTTTTGAATCTAAAGCACTTTCCAGTAGCGTCTTTGAGCTGAAACAGATTTTTCCTACGAGTAAATGAACTGAAAATGGTCCTATTATAGCGTCGATAGTAGCGAAAGTGACCATCTGATCTAGTAGCGTCATTTGCAACAAAAGTGAATCGGTGGCATCACTGGGTATGACGGTGATTTCTGCGCATAACAAAGGATAGTTCCTGCAAAGTCATGCGGTAATTGTTAAGAAGCACAAAATATTTATTTAATAAGGTCTTAAGGGAAACAGATTAACAGTTTCCTTGGCTTACCATAGATGGCGATGAAGATTCCTTGTGTTACCTAAATTATCACCTTTCGTTTAAAACCAAGTCCACTGGGTGAGGTTTATGAACATGGAAATGAATTTGGTCAAGGTTTACGCTGATAATGATGATGATAATTATCAACCATGATTTCGAAAAGTAATTGAAAAACGAGAAAGGAACTGGTTTTTCAATTGTTCTCTTTAAAAATGGCTGAATAAAATAATCACAAAAGAACTCGACTTTTCTCTGGCAATAATAAATTGTCATACAGCGTTATTTAGTATTTTTGTTTTTATATTTTTCTTGCTAGGAAGTAAAAAAGATTTAATATTTTGCAACACACTGTCTGTAGTATTTA